>NW_015112729.1:87087-126589 GCF_001443285.1 Poecilia latipinna
TTTTTTTTTTTCCAGTGGGCCTTTCTTTCTCTGACTTTTCACATTTACTCAGCTTATCTTTTTCTCACATTAAAATCAGCGAAAGGATCTATAACAATTAAGTGTGACAGAAAAAAAACCCCTGAGAAATCAGGATCAGGAGGAAAAATTTTTACAGGGTTTGTTTATTTCAAAAGTAAATCAAATGTTTCTCATTCCACCTTACCAGGTTTGATTCGTCCATCTTTGTCTGCAGGGCCATCAGGCACAATGGAAGCAATGAATATCCCCAGGTCAAGTTTTCCTGTGTTGTCCTCTCCTACTATCACAAAGCCTGAAAAAAAACATGGCAAGAAGGCAAATATTACCTGCTAAAGAATAAACTGCAAAAATCACAACCACTGTAATCTTTTATTTTATTATTATTATTTTTTTTTATATTCAAGTGAGTTTAAGAAATACTCACCAAAACCCAGTTTGGGATCTTTCTTCAGTATCACACAAACTATTTCTCTCTCAGGTGGTGCGCGTGTTGGAGTATCAACTAGTAGAAAAAAAAAAAAAAACATATTTACTTAGAAATGCACTTACTATAAATTCGATTGTTTGATTGATTGAGAGGATTCTTTAATAAAATAAAAATGAAAAAAGTGTTTATCCTAATGGAGATGACCAGTTCAGGCTGAGTCTCCTACATATGAAGTAGATGTGTTTTAGCAAAATTTGTGAGATTTGTCTTCCCGATGTCTGTGTTGGAACTCTACAACATTTCCATAGTTAATTAAGACCAATAATAAGGACAGAGCCAATTATCACCAAAACAGGAAAAAAAAAATATGATTGCTTTGTTCATTTCTAACTATAAACTAAACCTAAACAAGCAAACTTCATTACAAAGTACAAAGCTTGACTTGACAGATGTTTGTACTTTGGTTGTTAAATCTGTGCAACTGTATGTGTGGGGAAAAAAAAGGTTCATTATTGTCACCTCTTAGAGAAGAAGAGGCATCAGAGTCCAGCTTTTGTAGTGAGACACTGGACAGCCGTCTGGGAACCCCTGGAGAGCTACAACATATGTGTGTATATCTATTTATATCACAACAACGCCAGTGACCAAAGAGACAGTTCTAGTTATCACCATCAACATCATCATCATCAGAGATTACCTCCAAGACTGTCGCTCTTTCCCATCCCTGAGGTCTCCCGTTCCAGGCAATTCCTTGTTCAGATCTCTGCCCATCTCTCTCCTCATTTCTCTCTGCTGGCGCAGTCGAGCTTCCAGCTTGGCAGTGAGATCGTCGCACGACTTGGAGAGGGAGTCGGCCTGGCCAGATGTCAAACCTACATGGTTCAGCATGCCCTCTGAGCAAGATATCCGCTTCAGGCTCATGTTACGGGCCCGGTAGGCAGATATGTTTTCATCTGGAGAACAAGAGAGGAATTGTTTTTATTTTTGTCTTTGTTGTGACATTCCTGTTCAGTTCTTCTTCTTTTTTTCTTTTTTTAGTGTGTGTGTATTAACAGTGGAAAGTACGGTAATATATTTGGTGAAATAACTAAAGCCGTCCCACCAGGTATCATTGTGTGGTTGAGCTGTCGAGACGTCATCTCGCTGTGAAATTTGTGCTGTGCTGAGCAGAGGTTCAGGAGGTACTGTGCAATTTTAGAGGTTTCTGTTACAAAGATGTGCTTTTTACCGCTGGGTCCACCGCACTCTATGATCAGCTTACGACGCTGAAACACAAACACAGGTCAGGGTCATGTCTACGAACTGTAAATCTACATTTTGTTTGTAACACTATAAGTGAAGATTAAAATGTAACAAAATTATGAAGTATTGCAAAAATTCTCATCTCAAGCATTACTTGGTACACCAACAGACACTTTATGAACAAACACAAAGTGTAATTCATAAATGCAAATTAAAAACATGAAAAATGTGGCATGCAAATGTACTTGACTCCCCTGAAGAAATTGGTGGGATAAATATTAGCCACAAATCTGGTCTTTTATGGAGGAATAGGAAGAATAAAAATATGGTTGAAGGAAAGCTGCTGTTCACAGTCACTCTACATTCAAATTCAAATGCAATAACACTTTATTGATCCCAAAGGGAAACTTAATTTTGTTGAAACTCATATTAATTCAAATTCTTCAAAGAGTTATTGTAGCTAGTGATGGATGTCTGCAGGGAAGATCTCTCGTAGCGGTTTGTATTACAGCAAAACACAACTGGTGACACATTGTCAGTGATTAAAATCACCCTATATTGCCACAAATGCAGATTTGTCTGAGCATGAAATGTACTACAAAGTCCCATTTTCAGTTCACCACAAATATGTTGAAGAAGGCATAATTTTTTTGCAAAACTAAAAAAAAAAAAAAAAAAACTTCCTTTGCAACATTTTCTAGAAAAAGCTTGAAACAAAATTTAAGTGGAATGTCACTTATTATTTTACCCCAGTGGATATAGAGTCTGTCTCCCTCCACAGAAAGCGCCTGGTGACAGTTCGCAGGTGGTTCTTTGTCTCATAGACGATGATTCCTTTGGCGCACACTCCCAGAACTAATTCTCCTATCAATGGTCTTTTCTCTCTTCCTACGCGGTGGAACATAACTCCATACTCCGGCAACTGTTGGACAATCTGAGGGGGGATTATTGTGAAAGAAAGTTCACACAATCACCTCTCAAATTAGCATGTCATAAGAGAAAGGTAAGGGAAGGGTGCATTTACCTTCAGGTACTCTGTTTCTGCCTCCTCTGGCAGCAAATGGGCATGACTTGCATGTAGTCTCGGCAACTCCTCTCTGATGATGGGTACAGCAAGTTTCTCCAGCATTCTCTTGGATACATAATGCTCAGGTTGATAATAGTCTTTGCCATACAACTAGACAGACGCACACACACAAAAAAACAACAACACACTATTGGTCACACTCTGACTCATAACGTAGGTGTTTAAAGGTGCAATATTTCATTGTTTTTCTGTGTTTCCTCTGTACCTCCGCCATATAATCACCAAACTCAGCCTGCAGAGCGAGAGCAGCCAGGAACAAGCCTGTCTCCTCATTACAGTAAAGCCTGTCCTCCAGGATATCTTTACGCAGCTGTAAGTAATACTGGTGCCGAGTCAGTCTGTGCCTAGACAGTGAAGGAGCAATTGTTATTCAGGTACTATTTACTGTCTCTGATTAACAATTATTGATGTCACATCTCAGATATATATTGATGAATAAATACAGCATGAAATAAAGGATAAGAAACTGAGTTTAGGGAGCTGAGTTTAAACTTTCAATGAATGTCCTATTAAATGATGTCAAAAAACGACACATTTTACAGTGTGAAAGTGTTCCTTCTCAATTTTTCAGCTGATTTTTTCTCACTGACATTTAATGCCATTGAAGCTACACTACTCAAAAGCAAATAATGCGGAAAAAAGGCATCGACTTGAAAAAGCTGCACTTACAGAACGAAGGCAATATCATCGACAAAAAATTTGACTCGAAGAAACACCAAGAAGGAAGATATTTGCCCTTTTTTCCAGCTGTCAGGTGCAACTTTGGAGATTTTTGTCTCGTGATCCAAAAAGAAATATTCATCGTCTGCAAAACAGAACAACGACAACGACAACAAAAAGTATCAAACCCTTTCTTTGTCTCTCTGCAACTGCTGTGGTAATTCCTATGACACAAATGTTAAATTAGAATCATATTTATGACATTTTAAACATAATTTCTGATTTGGTCACGTGCATACAGACAGATTAGGTCCAATTTGACATGTCCTCTTACCATCTAGGAAGGAAAGACCAAAGTAAAAGTGCTCCACCAAGTTTGCGTGAGCCACCACCATGTCAAACACATCTCTTGCCCTGGATTTAATGTCACAGCGAACAACCACGCACTGTCCATTAGGCAGCACTACAGTCACTTCTCGCTGAGAGGAACTTGAATGGCCCTTTTTGGACTGTGGTGTGCAAACACAGAGAAATGCATGCACATAGAAAAAACAACAACAACAACAGACACACTGAGAAGGTTGTAACAAACGTGCAACTAAGCATGTAGACAGGTCAACGTGCGAGAACAGCAACTTAAAAAGTGCAGAAGAACATACAAATACACCGATAAGGGGGCAGATAGAGAAACAGGAGGACTTGAAATCAATCATTTACCACGATAGATCCTGGAAGCTCAAGAAGAATTTGCTGCTCATCTGGCATTCTTACAAACTCTGGACCCAATGCCTGAAATATACAGCACATAATTAAAAACCTTACAGAATATTAAACCTATTTTATGCTGTTTTTCTTAACTCTCTGTTGCTAAATTCAATTTTCCCCACTGCTAACAAGTTTGATCTCAAAAAAGGGTCATATTCTCTTGCGTCTTTTGCTCCTGCAAAGCATTTAAAGTCTGTCTATCACAACAACAAAAAAAAGCTTCTGTTCTTACCTTAGCTTTTCTCTGGCTCAGGCTGAGTGAAGATTCGCTGAAGGTAATGGAAGGACTGTGAGATCTGCCTGATGCCTTTGGAGAGAAATTGTGGTGGGGGCTCCTACCAATCCAGCTGCAGTTGCTGTCCCTGCGGCGTACCCTCCGAGGGAGCCTGACGGGACAGAGGCAGGGTAGGAAGGACAGAATGAGTAATCGTTGTGTGGATGAGCTGAAAAGTCAAACAACAGCAGTGAGAGTCACGTCCCTCCAAAGTCAGCGCAGACCATGAGAGACAAAATGAGGAGGGGGAAAATGTACTTGCATTTCTGTTTGGAAAATGACTTTCACTCATTCTTTTTGTCAATACTAAATTAACTTCAAACTTTTGAAGGAACATTTTAATTTTCATTGCTCTTTGGGGAGGTCAATTTTCCCATCAATATACTTACAACTTCAAATGATTTTCTAAAAAGTAAAAAAAAAAAAGATACAAAAGTTTATACATTTGCACTAATAATTAATTAAATATTCCTAATTGTCTCTTGACCGTATGCTACTGACATAATTCGGCTGTTGTTGTACTGCTACACCTCCTTTAAAGTTGTTTGTTTTCTTTGAGCATTCTCCAAAAATTTTCAATATGAGATGGGGACTTTGGAAATGTCATAATCTGTTAGTTCATTTCATCGTTTTTTTATTTTTTATTTTTTTTTTATAGATACATGGTGGTGGTAGCTTAACAAGTCAATTGGTTATAGCTTATGAGTAAATCTGACTCACATAAACCTTAAAAATGTTCCAACCTTCACTTTGATCAACATTTCTTACTATTCAGGAATTCGTCATAAGTCTTACCAGAATTATGTCAGAAGCTGTGCGGCTTTTGCAAAGAAACATTTAACCAAATATTGTTTGGGATGCCGTTAACATTTGAAAAGTTTGAAAATAACTTCCAACTTGTGAATGAAAAGCTTGTATTTAAAAAAAATACAAGTGGATGGTTGTGTTATTTTATGCAATAAAATAAAAAGAGTAGAGTAAAACCTATAAAGTCTCAAACAAATATGACATTCATGACCACGATGAGTGTATCTAAACTTCTGACACAAGCAGTAAGTATGCACCGCTTACACAGAGATAATGAAAATAGTAGAAACCCTCTGTCTCCCAGTGAAGATGCGCTGATGCGCACAATACATGCCTGTCTAAAGAAGACTGGTACAACAGCGTGGGTGAGCTTCTTGGTCTTTGCCTCCAAGGTCTTTGAGGAAAACTCCCTAAACCGGAAAAATTAAACAAATTCCTTCTATACATTTTACTTTATGTCATGTAAAGAAAACAACAACTGTGAAATTCTGAGATAAGCAAGTATAAGACAATAACTTAGAAACAACAAAGAACAGCTCTGAAGCATCGTTTGTGTCATGTGTTTACCTGATTTTGAGTCAGAGTCCGTTGAGTACCTCCGCCCTTCAGCACTTCCTTCACTGAAGTCTGATAATGGCCCTCTCTTCCCTGTCAGGCAGGTAGGAGATGAAAGGTGACAGTGAAGTTTGATTTTTGTCAGCTTCCAAGCTCCGTTAAGACACTTATGTGCATGAATGCAACTGAAGGATGATGAAGGTTTATTCTGGAGCATCCTGCATGTTCTGTATCTGATTACTGGCTCCAACTGGAGTCTAATCCCAGGCTTGCTTGAGGTTAAGATCTTAATCCTGTTGACCTCTGTTCTATCTTGAGTCAAAATGTAACTGAAAGGTAATTTCTAGGATAATACACATGCGTGAGTTAAAGTTTTATGCAGTTCAAGGCACAACTAAATAACTTGTATCGTTTTAACTGCATACAAGAGAAGATTATTTATCAGAAGCTAAAGGCGTACTCACTGTGAAGTCTCTCCCTGATCATCTGGCTCCTGCCGCTCAGAGGAATGTTGCTGTCTGGCAGAGAACCATCCATCTAAAAATAAAGGAAAGCCGCCATGCCTTTTCATTTTTGACACATAATGTATAACACTGGTTGTAGAGAAGGTGCAAAGCCAGAAACGAAGAACATGAGGTCCTCAGATATCAACGACTCACTGATTCGTGAAAAACCTCCTCCACGAGCTGTCGAACAACTTTGGTGGGCGGCAGCAGGTTGGAGGCTTTGTGCTGGGATTCGCAGGCCTCCAGAATTGAAGTGAGGTTTACCCTGCGGTGGGCCAGGTCCTCACACATGCTGAGGAGGATGCTGTTGAGATGGTCACTCAACTGAACTGGCTGGAAAGGTTTTAAAATATCATCACAAATGGCTAAACCAGAGGACTGTGAAACCAGGAAAAAAAGGAAAAGTTTTGTTTCATGGATTCCTACCTGATTTTGAGGTAGCTGAAAATCAACCGACCAGTAGAGAGTCATTCCCAGCGAATATACCAACATCTGTGTAGCAAAGTATACTTGTTGAGGAACAACACAGCATGTTTAAGACAGAGATAGCTGGCTCTAAAACACATATGCTAACTTTTATAAAGAATATGTAGCTATCTTTCCTTGGATTTGACATTTAATACACTTTTAACTGTTTTTCTAAGTGGACTTTCAAAATTTCCACTTAGAACCACCAGTGTGTTCAAAACAATTATTTATTCCTTATATGGCTTTGGATATGCAAAATACAGGAAGCATTTGGCAACACTAGGTTGTCTAAGTCAAGTTGTTTATCTGAATGGCAGATAAATCTGTTAAGATTTCTCAGAAAAAAAGAGATGAAAAAAGGTTTAATTAAGGTCAATTTCCTAATTCAGAAATTCAGATCACAACTTTAAATATTGATTTTATACTGTTTACATGTTTGAAAAGCTGAACTTTAAAACAACTCTCTTCAGATATGAGATGGCTGTTAAGCATTATCATGATATACAGTTGACATGTTTACAACTGAAAAATGTTTTGGACATCTAAATACCATTAAAAAATTAATTAAATAGATTTAATTTATCACTGGTTATGAAACATGACTTGCAATGATTTCTCCTCTGGAAGTACAGCTTTTCAAGAAGCTGAGATCAGAGGGTCAGACTGAATATCACAACTCAAGAAGAAAACTTGTCCAATCGGGTCAGAGAGAACCAATCAAACTTTTGAGATCTGTTTGTAATTAATCTCCCCTTTAAGAATCCTTTGAGCTGATCTTAGCTTGTTACCAAGAGGAGTTTCCGATTGTCATGTTAATAAATAATGTTGTTTTTTTTTTTGTTTTTGTGGCCGTTCTGGTACTGAAGGCTAAATGCTGTTTGTGGTTTTTAGGGCCATTGTCCACTTTTTCTCCTGTTTTCACTCATCTATCTCAGGGAATAGACTTTCACACACTTTTATTAGCTTATAAATCACTGAACGGCTTAACACCAAAATAATTTTAAGACCTGTTGTCATTGTGTCAACCTTCCACACCTTTCAGGTCTTGTGCTCCTGGTGACTTTCATTAATAATAACTGGAATATCATCAACTGTAGTTTGCTTTCCAGCTTTTTGCCCTTTTATTTTACCACTATAGTGTAATGTTTCTTACTTGTTTATTGTATGTTTTCATAATGCAAAATAATTGCCTTGCAGCAAATATTTGCTAGCCTTTCCTTGCTAGCTTTCTAGCTTTCAGTGAGACTCATTCTATTTTAAAACTATTTAAAAAAAAAACACTCATGTTCCTCAGATGCCTACGGAATCAACAGGATGATAGATTTCGCCAAAGGAAACTCTTATCCACCCAGATGATAACCAGGGACTTTTAAACAGCTGTATAATGATTTGCTATGTTGTTATCGGCTGGTTTGTTTAACCACACAACTGCAAATAGCCTAGCAATGTTCAGCCATCGTATTGCTAAGGACATAGACAAGTTCTGTATCCCCAAAATGAAAATGTTTATGTATGAAATTTGTGGTTCTACCTCAAAGAAAAGAACAGACCTTGTGAAGATGCTGACATAAGTTGGTAAGAAAGCCCTGCATGGACTGAAAACTCAGTCAGACAGGAAGAACCCATTACTCGAAAACAACATAAAGTCTAAGGGGGACATTTGCAAGCCTGAAAACACCATGCAAATCATGAGGCATGGGAGTGGCAGCATTTTGTTGTGGGGCTGTTTTGCTGCAGAAGGGACTGAAATGACATTATGAAGAAATATTTAAGCAACATGAAGGCATCAGGAGTGAAATTAAAGATTGGATGCAAATGGGTCTTCCAAATGGACAATGCCAAAAGCATACAGCTAAAGTGGTTACAAAGTGAATTAAGGGCAACAAAGTCAATGTTTTGGAGAAACCATCACCAAGCAAAGCCCTGATGTCAGTGCAATAAAAAGATTCTAGGCAGAACTTGAGCAAAGTGGCCAAAAATCTTGACTAACTCACACCAGTTTAGTCACAATTCTAACAAACTACTGCAAAAACCATGCCTGGTATGCCTGCATGTAAACTACTGAATGTAAGAAAAGTTAAAAGTATTTCCTAAAATATTATCTAGCAAATTATTCTTTCATTTAGGACACAAAATGACTTTGGTCACCAAAACTGACCCAAAGGCAAAAAAAATTCTGATTTTACTGGAAAAAAGAAAATATATGTTCGTCTTTAACGCAGTGTATGATTACTGCATGTATCAGCTGTATCTTTGAAGGTATTTTGTAAGTTCTTCTGATTTTTTGTGTGAATTAAAAATGCTATAATGTATTTAATTTGTTTTAAAATAAATTTATTTCTAATTTTATTAAATAATTTACTATACATCCAAATCCACAATTAAAAAAAATATATGTTGCCTATATCAGCCACTAGGCGGCGTATTTACTCCTTAGTTGACCTTCAGTTTCTCGTGTCCTGAGATTTTGCATTCACATCTGCTTATGAGAGCCCTGACTTGGTAATCAGTTCTGTCAGTTGTAAGGTGAAAAGGTCCTGATATAAAAAATAAAAATAAAAAAACAAGCAACAACAACAACAGAAACCAGCAACTGCTACATAGCTGCTTCTTCTACCACGAAGGTCTTTTAATCTTTTAAACGAGGTGGTAAGACAGGGATTAGGACCCAAGCACTGACCCTATCAGTGGCAGGTTTGGTTGAGCCGGCACGGTCCTGCAGCATCTCGGGAGCAGCAAATGCAGATACCTCATCTGATAGGCCACAGTTCTTAAAAGCTAAGGTGCCAGTGGCTGACAACAGCAAGGAGGTGGGGCTGATGATGCTGCACATGTTGTTGTGACCTGAAAAAGACGAGAAGTCCAGGAAAATAGCATGCACAAAGATGTCATTCCACAACTAAGTGACTGTGGGTCAAACTCATTTCAAAACAACACCGGAACGACAACGAGGTGTGGTCACAGCAAAGAAGGGCGTTATGTGAGCCAGTAACGAGGAGAGGCTATCTGAAACGCTTTACCCTTATAAGAGACATCCATTAAACACTCTGCAGCACCCAGCAGCAGGGACCAGATCTCCTCCTCCAGCAGAGGTCCCCCCCGAGCCTCCAGCACCTCAGCTAATGTAACAAATGTGCTGCTCATTCTGGCCACATTCCACACACACACCTGGAAACACAAAGAGCACAAATAAAACACAAAAAGCTGAGATGTCATTCTTAAAATATATACTGGTAAATCAGATCGATGTTTTGTAACGTTTAATGGAGCTAAATACAAAAAAATAAATAAAAAATAAAGAAACTCCCCAGATTGGAAAAGCACTGGAATGATTATCAGGTTTTCAGCAGATACGTCATTTGAAGCTAAGTGACTCAGTAAACATGCATGTTGTAAAAACCCCACAGATCATTAGTTTTTATTAAGATGCACTACAGCAGAAGCTAGGATTACTGTTCTGACATTGTAAAGAGAGAATCCTTAGAAATAAGATAACAAATAACAAACAAGCATATATGTTTAGCTGCTGCTAAACATATATGCTGGATTTTCCATGGATCTCAGCACTTTAATTAAATTACACTAATCAATTACTGAGGTAGTTCTTTTCAAGCAGCATTCAGCTGTCATGTTTGACATCATATCTGTTTTTTTTTTGTTGTTGTTATTTTCACTGTTTATCTACATCTTTCATTGCGATAATACAATTGCTGGTCTGCTTTTAATGTAACAAAGTAACTCGATTACTTTAGGCCTCAATTAATCCCTCTCTTTAAAATGAACTTGTCCTTGGCTTACAAGATTAAATGTGTGGCAGAATAAAACAAACACACTTATCACTAATTACATTGTAATGCCAAGAGTCACAATGTACTGAATTGAAATCCTACTTTTTAGTGCTGCCGAGTGCATTGTTATTGTGATCACGTTTACCAAAATCTCCTATAAGAAGCACTTAGGGCAGCCAGTGTCGTACCACTGTTTTACAGCCATAGTTTGGCTCTAAACCATGTCATTGTAGCTCTGACTGTTAAGAGTAGTCAAAGAAGAAAACAGGAGGTTCACACAGTCATTAGTGAAAACCTCAGTAGATGTGCTTCTTCAAAATGTTATTTTGAGCATATAACTTTTAAGGAATGCAACAAGCACCAAGATGTGTACTAGATTTACTAGCTGATCTTCAAAGCAAGTTCTGAAAACTTGTTCTGCACTTGACTTTGTACCAACCGGTAGAGCTGCACAATATATATCAAATCAAAGTCGCCTTCTTACCATCAGTATGTGCAAAACTGCAACAGCAAAGGATTGTTTGGATGCCATCTTTAATAACAATTTAAATTTCAAGGGTCTTCCATTCACACTTTGTGTCCCAGTAATATTTTTGGGCAGCTGCATCCACTTTCCCCACTCTCAATCTCCCCACCTCATACTTTGGTGATGGAAAATAAGGAAGAGCAGGGAGACTCGAGCTTAACTGCAACTCAAATTTCCATTACAACATTCAAAAAGTTTCTAATATCAAGTAGCCCTACCATTGAATTTGAAAGCATTATTATAACAAGGAAAAAATGAGAACATTTAGAACTAGAATTAGTATTTAACTAGATTATCTAACTATTAGTATCTAACTAGAATTTTGTATTAGAATTGGTCAGGGATTATATTACATCCAACTAATTTTATCATGTAATTCTAAATTAGAGAAGTAGAGATGCAATTATAAGGCCAATACCAAGTTCTGTCTTTCTATAACATCTGGGAGTTTGAGATTTTGATTAATTAATTTTAAAGAAAAAAGTGTGACACAAAAGATAAATAAAAACCCTGCTTGTATTAGATGCATAGTTTGAGATCAAGGGGTCAGAAGAAATTTTATTTAGCTCAAAAGAACTTAATCAAATCCCATTTTGCTGGTTTGCTGATTTATAGACTGCTAACAATTGAAGTTATTCAATTTTACGCACTTACACACACTCAGATAAAAGGTCAGAGTTGATGAAAGAAAAACAGGCTGATTGTGTTTAGTGGCCTGTTGATTGCTGCATCTCCATATCTGTACACCTGAATATGAATTAGGCTGGTTTCTCTTGTAAACAACCTGAAGATACTACTTATTTTATATATATAAACAAACTGAATAGGATTGAAATGCATCAAACTGAATTGAACAGAGTTGAATTACACTAAACTGAACTGAAACAAATCATATTAAAATTTATTTTCATCTTTGTTTAATCTCAAAATCTGCGATTCATTTTCTGTTCATGTATCTCTATTTCTCAAGAGCTAGATCATATAATCAGACATATCTGAAGTCATCTTCAGGTGTCTGGGAAACATTTTTGTGGCAACTGCAACAATGCTTCTTTTATAAACTGTTTACCACAACTAGCTCAGTCATTTCTCTAGACCTCTGTAGTTCCAAATCTGTCTATTGCAAAAACACTCGATGAATGTCTGATAAATGAAATAGGAAACGCACGCTAACACAGACCAGCATAATACAACGAGGTACATAGAAGAGCTAAAGTGTGCTTAGAGTAAATTAGGCCAACATGCCTCCTTGTCCTGAAACTCCATGTTACAAGTTACTTATGGGATGAATCACATGAGCATCTAGACTGTTTATCTTTTGCTCTGATAAGCACTAACATAAAGGCTTTACTATGCAGTGTCAACACTGGGTGTCTCGTTTTGTCTAAAATCTCCATTAACCAACAGATCACCATTATAAAACTGTAAATAGACCAGAGCGGTGCAAATTGCCAGAAAACACACTGAAACGAAGGAGACACAGAATAAAACAAAAAACAACAACAACAACAACAAAAATTACCTGGCAGCATATGTAACCAGTTTCTGATCCTGTGTAGATTATTTGTCTTCAGTGCTCCCACCACAGATCCAAAGCAATCTCTGCGATCATCGCAATGCCGCTGTGATGTCCTCCCAGTAAAGGCTGCTCGCTCCTGGCAGGTGATTCATCAATGACATTAACTATACATGGAGCCTGAATCGTTTGCTCTCTACACCCCAAGCAGATCTTCTGCCGAAGAAATCAAACTTTTTCTCTCTCCCCCCCCCCCCCCTTTCTCTCTCTCTCTCGCTCTCTCTGTTTTTTTTTTCTTTTTTTTTTTTTTTTTTTTTTTTTTACAGCAATTGCCTCTATTCTTAGCCTCTCTGCTTTTAAACACTTGATTGGATTAACATCGCGGTTTGACAGCGACAGGTCAGAGCCACCAATAAGCGGGTGGTATGAGATCAGCTACACCGATTTAACTAAATCCGTCTGACGCCCAAAGGTGCGGTGGATCCCCGGGGGTAGATGCGCTGCTACGCTGAAGTCTGGGAAGGACGAAGCATCCCGCTGCTGCAGGGCAGCTCCCCGACGATGATCATAACACTGCGGGCTCTCTTCGAACAAGGGGTAAGAAGACGTAGTAGCTCTGCCTTGCTGCTGGGAGTCCTGTTCATGCCGCTGCGCTCAGCGTCTCTCTGCAGGCCCCGGGATATCTGCACAGAGGCAGGATTAAAAAAAAAAAATAAAAAAAATAAAAAAAAAAGGGAAAAAAGAAAGAAAGGAAAACGATCCGGGGTTATGAGGTAGGTGCAGGGAGCATGTGTCCTGCCGCTGAGCGCGGAGTTAACGCAAATTTACCGAATGTCCTCCTTGGCACCGCTCTGGAGTCACATGCGCAGAGCATGGCACGACCGTTGTAGCGTATAGAAATGATGCATGAGCTGTAGATGGTGCCCTCACGTTGTTCTACTATGCTGTTCAGATTTCTGCAGAGCCAATGAATGTCCTTATCCTCAATTTAGACCCCACTCTGGACATATTTAAAAAATTATGCTTTTACAGATCAGACCATTGAAAATATGACATTAAATTGAAATTAAAGGGAGGTGGTGACTGTAATGTTATTAGCCTGCAAGTCTAATAAGAAGTTTACTGACAGCTTCTTGATGTTAAAAAAAAGTGTCCACATAAAACGATGTAAAACCAAATTGTTTTCTTGAACTATTTCAAACGTTGACACAATCACAAAAGTCAATGTAGTTTATTGGGATTTGCTTTGATAAGACATAAAGGTGTGCTAGCTTTTAAGAGCTTTTACAAATAAAACATCATCGCTAGATTTGTTTATGACAGGAGAACCATTAGTCGTGCAAGAAAGAAGCTTTTGTTCAGCTCAAGTCACCACATATTGGGGACCAAGAAAACATCTGGTAGAAGGTGTTGTGGAAATGGAACCAGGATTTTATTTTGTAGGCTTCATAGAAAATGCATATTATCCTCAATACACCATTCCCCTAGAAAAACATAGAGGGAGTAGTAGTGGGAATACTTTTCTTCAGGATCCCTGATGACCAGAAGAAAAACTGCTTGGCAGGAAGATGGAAAAGGTAAATACAGGGCAGGGATACTAAGAAAACCTAAAAGAGGGCCTTTAATGTTACTTTGAGATCTTGAGATAGATTATTAGCTTGGTAAATATAAGCAGTTTAATGTGGAAAATCCCAAAAGAGATTAGGTGAAGCTTGTTGATCTTTGCTTTATCAGGAATGACTTAAGAGATAAAAAGAATGGAAACATTTCCAGAACTTTCAGTACAAAAACTGAATAACTGTGACCCAGGAACAAGCTCTAGCAAAGGACGTTAGACCACCAGTTATAAATGTTTGCCTTTATAACTTAAAAATATGTTCATGGGTTTGTGTATAAGTTAGGATAGCTGAAAATACACAGTAAGCTATTCATTTGTAGTGTTTATGTGTCCAATTTCACTCTCTTTGCTAGTTTCTACCTATATCATATTTGATATGTGAAGTACCTCACTTTACATAAAAGCATATCTATATGACAGAACGGTCCAATCAAAGGCCAGTCCTACATCCAATTGAGAATGTATGGCAAGACTTCAAAAATTTTTGCTGATATTACACCATTACCCCTATCTGTGCCTGAGGTATAAAAGACATGAACTATTTAAATATCCAAACATATCATAGAGACTTCAAGTTGCAATTGCAACAAATGATCCAACAAAGTAGCTATTGTAGGGGGTTGAATAATCAAGCCATTCATTTCAGATTTTTATTTGTAATTTTTTTTTATCATGTATTCATTCAAGCAACAGTTATGCAGTGCTTTTTGTTGGTCACATAAAATGTAAAGAAATTATACTGGAGTTTGTGGCTTTGATGTATCAAATTGTCCTAAGAGTACAATGCCAGAGTGTTTCTCTCAAGAAGAAAATCAAGAATTAACCAATTTGAGGACATTGATCTTCCAAGGACAAATTGCAGAGGAATTAGTTTTCCCAGAAACTTCATATTTTCAGACATGATAAACGTGTTTTTGACCTCCTGACTGCTCAGTGATTCGTACCACTTCCTCCCTGGTCGTCTTTGTCAAAATTGCCTGGCATATAAAAAATTAGCATGCAGTGGCAATATGCAGCCTCGACTTGTTGTAGCATAATTGGAAACAGGAAGTATCTAATCAAAGCGGAGCCAGACGCAGAAAGAGTAACGTAACCTATCGAGAAGAGAACGGAAGTAGACCAAAACATTGTTTCATTTGCATAGATGGGCAGACGGAAGGAAGGCAGGAAGGATGGATGCATGGAGGAGGAGGCGGTGGGTGTGTCTCTGCCTGTGTGTGACGCGCTGCTGGGACGCATGCCCTGTGTGCGCACTGCGCGTCCTGGCCTGTCAGTAGCAGCCGGTTGGAAACGTAGGCAATGAAATTGGTGAGGTCACGTATTTTTAAGCCGCACGACGGGATAAACCATCCTTCAGCGGCGGCATAAACAATCGGGGAGCCGCTTCGGATCGGTTCGAAGTTCGCCGGATCCGCTTTAGAACAGGATCGATCCCTTGTTGATTTGATGACAGAGGTAAGATGAGGATTCACACCTCAGCTCCTCAGACTGCGCTGCTCATTGTTTGGGCCGTGGGGGGAGGGTCGTAAATCGTTGCGTGCATGCTGCTTCAGCCCCTTACTTTTATATTGCAGCTCAATTTATCCCCCCAGTTAATGATTGCTCCCGCCGTTATATGATAATATAGCTGCAGCGTTCAAATTAGGCACAGGCTATACAGCCAGCACCAACAGCGCACTCTGTCATATTACGATATGGGTGCCATTATTATCGCTGCCATAATAATATGCCTGTGTGCGGCGTCCAGCCGGCTTAATCTGGCTGCATCAGTTCAGTATGCATGTCTGTGTCGTGATGCAGCACTTCAGTCATTTTCCTTCAACCGCCTCCGTCAGGACAAAAAGGGGCTACTGCTGTCAATTTAGATTACAATCAAAGTAACCGTGGGATTTACCTTGATTTCCTTTCAGGAAGAGGGATTTAGAAGCAGGAGGTCTCCTTTTATTTTATTTGCTAGGCTAATGTTTCCTACGAAAACAAAAAGAATAGTATTTTTCAGGAACATTTCTCGTTTTAAATAGTTTCAAGCATTAGCATTTTGTGAGCAGTTATAACCTACATCATGTGCACACCGTCACTGACTCCCTCACTTCAACCACAAAAGGTCATTACAAAAGAAGCTCTCTCTTCAGAATGTTGTATTGAGAATATAAAGGCAAAGGTAAGTGGAAGGAAAAAGTGGGGTAGGAACAGGTGCACAAGTGGAGTCGCACAATAGATCAAATTGCAATCGTTCTCATAACTTTATGCATTATCACAGTTGTGAAGGAATGCTTGGATGCAGTGTTTTGGAGGTTATTTATTTCAGGTCAGATGCCTTCAAACCAGTTGGATGGAAAACTTGGCAACCTGGTCTATGAGTAGAAAGGCATGTCTGTGTTATTCCCCTTTTATTGCGTTTTGTAATATGCAGTCTTTTCTAAGAAACTAAATATGAGGTGTTCATTAGCTGTAAGCCATAAGTGAATCAACAATAAATGAGTGCAAAACACCACTCTGTGTTATGAATCTACATTAGTTTGACATTTTTAAGGAATTGCAAAACATTGTGTTAAAATGTTCATGTAAATTGTGGGTTTTAATCGTTGGTTTTATTCAGCGTTTTACATATACCCAGATTTTAGTCCATTTTTAGCACTAAATTCACAAAGCAACGTTACAGTATATTTCTGCTTTTGCAGCAGACATTTCACATGATTTACCACTTTCCATTTCAAATTAGTTTCTGAGTAAACTGAGCTGCTTGCTGCAACATGAGAGGAATTCTGTGTATTAAAAATATTGGTAGAAAATAGACATAAACAGACATGTCAGAGCATAAAATAAGACTAATAATGTGAAGCACATCATCTTGAAAAGGCTTGAACCAGAGAGGCTGTGCAGCAGGCTGAAGGTTCTGCTTTTGATGCTTGCCTCCTGGCAGCACGTCAGAAAGTTAATGGAAAGTGTTTGACGAGTATGACATGTTTCTGCATCCACTCTGAGAAAGATCCTGGACTGTAGGTGGACACTGCAGTGACCTTTCATCGGTCAGCTGGAGTGCCAGGCTCAGATTCCGTACTCGAGAGCAGTTTCAGAGCACCGATGTGACTGTTTTGTGTGTGACTGACCCAAAAGTGCAATCTGAAAGTGTGTAAGTGATTTCAGGGGAATTTGTTGACGCAGCACACAGCTGCTTGCATCAGAACAGATGATCCCATTAATATTTACGGCTGTGAGTGTGTCTGTTGGAATTTATGGCATCTAAAGCTGCAAACTGAGAAAACCTCTTTGTAATGCCTCAATTTTGATTCCTTTCACTGACAACCACAAAAAGAAAACATCAACTGAATTCAAGACATCACAACTCTAATAAGCACAGCTGCCTTCCTGTCTGAATTATAAAAAGAAGCTGCATGTCTATTTTCATTTCTGCGAGGGAGGTGGATGTTATGGACGTCTTTGTGACGTTGGCGGAACAGAAGGGGAGCTGACTCACTTCGTTCTGGCAATTATTTCCCTCATATGGACTCAGTGCCGGCCGTGTGGATGACCGAGGAGGGTGGTGGCACTGTTTATGCAAGAGTTGGAGAAAATGAAAGATCTGCTTGAGCTTCTTGTAATCAAACGGTCGACGGTCTCCACTGGCACAAACCTTCGTTTTGTGTTTTAGGTGAGGCCACAGTGCCTTTGTGCAAATGTTTCTGTGAAAGACCCCGCTTGTAGAAGCGAGCTGTCTTGGGCTGCACTCCAAACTCAGAGGAATTATTGCCATGGTTGTTTTTCCAGCATGGTACAGTCACCCAGAGTTCTGTTGCATGCGATGGAGCAGAGCTCTGATTTGCTTGCTGTTTTGCTATCGCCAATGATGACATTCAATCTTTAGTCCATGTGGGTTTCCAGGATTTGCTGAGAAAGGAAATTGCATTGCATCAGTGTGAAATGCAGCAGTGTCTAAACAGTTTTCTTGAGTGCAGGATTTTCTTCTTCCGTTGCTGTTTTTCGCTACTTGCCACTCGCCTCAGCAACTCCTGCGATATCCGTGGAGTCGGTCTCACTCTGCTGGATACTCAAACCTGTTTCCTTCTTCACAGAGGACATTTTTGGATGCACAGAAAGCAGTAATCGAAGACTTTGCCATGAATAAAAACAAGAGAGACAGGGAGTTCTACAGTGTAGATGTCGGGGATTCAACGTTTACAGTACTGAAGCGATACCAGAATCTAAGACCCATCGGCTCAGGAGCACAAGGAATCGTCTGGTGAGTGGTTCAGCATCCTCCTTGTTCTGCTAACACCTATGCTGTGAAAAATAGGTCACTGTATGCTACACGTCACTGAAACATTTGATCAATAAACTTTTGGTGCTATTTTTGTGTTGAATTTTGTGTTATACTTTTTTATTAGAGGTGCACTGAGATATTGGCTCTTAATCTAAATAATTTTTGTTTTGTTGTTTGATCGACCCTGACTACTGTTCAGTTGGAATCTCACATTAGCTGTGCCTTTTTATTTTTAAAAGATATTTATTAAGAAATGTACTTTGTACATAGAGAAATTGTCCTAAATTAAACATTTTAGGGCACTTTTCAGCTTGATTAGTCCTAGCTTGTGTTCAGCCACTCAAAAACTTTAAAATCATGCTCGGTCCCATTCACTGATTGTACTATACGAAGTGCCAGATCGAGCTGACAATAATGCTTATCAATGTGAAAAAACACACACAGTTGGCTATTTTCAGTATCATAATGTCAGAGAAGAAGTCATTTAAAAGAAAACTGTATATTCTACATGTTGACATGACTGCAGTTCATTTTAGCTGCAAGAGAGAGAGCATGACTTTCAGGAGATACTAGGAAGCCTCAATAGTCAAGTTGTTGTTTTTTCCTTTAAAGCCAAAAATGTTATAAATGTTGCCAACCTTTTTGAAATCTGTGTCAAGAGAAGAATCTAAATTAATGTTGTACCTTATGCTGAGTGTGCTGTTCAGCTGAGTAGTTGCACAAATCATGGTAAGGCCAGTTTAAGATGGCGACTCCATGAACTTTTTTATTTTCACATTTTACAGCAACTACATTGTTTCACACAAGCATGTTAACACTTAATTTCCTTATGCAAAACATGGACTGTTCATATCAGTAAGACTGAAGAGAGCAGTTCTTCAGTCTACCTAAATTAAAGTTTCTAAAGAGAAATTTAAATTGGCTTAAATCTAAACTGGTTGGTCAAACCTATACAAAAACCTGACAGTGGAAACAAAAATGGCAACAAAAATCAGAATGGTGCATC
The DNA here is from genome assembly GCF_001443285.1 of Poecilia latipinna. NCBI lineage: Eukaryota > Metazoa > Chordata > Actinopteri > Cyprinodontiformes > Poeciliidae > Poecilia > Poecilia latipinna. The sequence continues at coordinate 106,615 of NW_015112729.1, forward strand.
TCTACATTTTATTGCTTTGGACATATTTGGGAGAGTAAAGGCCTTGATGTCAGTTGTTGCCTTTTTTTGATGCGTTTCTCTTGCTATCTTTGCCCTTCAGCTCTGCTTATGACCAAATCCTTGAACGAAATGTTGCCATCAAGAAGCTGAGTCGACCCTTTCAAAATCAAACCCATGCTAAGAGGGCGTACAGAGAGCTAGTCCTAATGAAATGTGTCAATCACAAAAATGTAAGTGTGCCACTATTTTAACATGCAAAATAGCTGTGTCCTCTATTTCACAAGTAGATGACACGGAGAAAGAGCATTTTGTGTGGCCTGAGCATGTTTAAATGGATGTGAAGTCCCAAGCTAGTTATTTTTCTTGATTTCTATTCACAGATCATTGGCCTATTAAATGTATTCACACCACAAAAATCGCTAGAAGATTTCCAAGATGTGTAAGTCAATAAAAATAGCCTGTGCAGTTATGGGAATCAGACCTTGCTGTACCTGTTGCCAAGATGACTCTCTGCCAGGATCATGAACTCTTTTCTTTTCTATCAGATACTTGGTAATGGAGCTGATGGATGCCAACCTGTGTCAAGTGATTCAAATGGAGCTGGACCATGAGAGGCTGTCGTACCTGCTCTATCAGATGTTGTGTGGCATCAAACACCTCCACGGTGCCGGGATCATACACAGGGTGAGCAGCAGCTGGCCACGAATACACAGCCTGAAGTCGGGCCAATGTTCTGAGGTGCAAAGTCCTGAGCTGGTAAACTTGCTATGATACGTGACACTGAAGTGTAAGGGCAAGCAGTCAAGTGGCATGATTAGAGGATCACTGGATGAATATAGTCCTTTACCTACTGACAAAAGCATTTAAAAAAAACTCTAGGTACAATGTAAAGCAACTATTTGGTATTGTAATAATCTCTGCTAAAAATATGCATGTATAAAATGTTAACAGACTGAGCCTAAAATCAGGGAGGTCAATCTCAAATGTCAAGTGACCTTGAACAAACTACAGAATTTCCTGCACATTTTGTGTAGCTGACATCAGCTGATGCAGACTATCCTCCAAATTGACAATGACAAAATGTATCATTTTGCCATATGCATCAGTAACGAGAAGGACACTCGGAGAGCATATCCTCACAGTTTGAAGTAAAACAGACCAGTCTGCCCGAACCAGAAACGGCATTGATTCTGTAAAAGTGAGAATCTCAGCTGTGCGTCAGATACAGCCCCCCTCCTAACTGATTAACCCGATTAATGTCTTTTTTTCAGGATCTGAAGCCCAGCAATATAGTTGTCAAGTCTGATTGCACGCTGAAGATTTTGGACTTTGGCTTGGCTCGGACGGCAGCCACAGGCCTCCTGATGACGCCATATGTGGTTACACGCTACTACAGAGCACCAGAAGTTATCCTGGGCATGGGCTACCAGGCCAACGGTGAGTGATTAGTTTAACACAGCATCTGTTGTCCAATGTTTCTATTTTGGGATCGGAAATACATATAAATTTGTTGAACTAAATCTAGCTGTAACTCGGGGATCCACTTGATGCCTGTTCTGAAAAGAAAAGCTAATTGTAAGAAAATGCTCACTAACAAGCTTGTTATGTGTAACTAACCTGTTGCTATGCATTCCTCACTTCTTTTACTGGCTCTGGTTAATGTGGTCTACTTCATTAGTGGACATATGGTCTGTGGGCTGCATTCTGGCAGAAATGGTTCGCCATAAAATCCTTTTCCCTGGAAGGGACTGTATCCTTCTGTCTGCCGAGTATTTCCTCTACTTTAATAGTCTTCATAAAGGCTTTTTGATTGTGTTCAACTTTTTCCTTTGTTTGTTCTTTAAAGCTATTTGGTTTGAAATTACATGAAAATGCTAATACGCACAAGTCAATTCATCTCCAATTGGTAGTTGTTGGTTGCACATAAATTTTGACATGTTCATGGTCTCTAGCTTTTTTTTTTTTCTCTCATGCAGCTTGCTCATTGCTGAATGGTCTACATTTTCATCGTTGCGGCTTTGCAATTGTCTTTGGTTTTCTCTCACTTTGTTTTTACGTAATTTTTTTCTCTCTTTATCATTTATTTGCATGTTCACCTGTCTGTCTTCCTAATGTCCATCCCAAGTGGATGTGTGGTCAGTGGGATGCATTGTGGCTGAGATGATCAGGGGGAGTGTTTTGTTCCCTGGCACTGATCGTATCCTTACCCTCATTGATCAACATGTCATCATTTCATTATGAAGACGTCCACCACCACCGTGAATGCTTCTTCTGTTGTCGTTTTCTATCCATCATACTCTCCATGACCTACATTGCTTGTGCTGCTGCACCCACCTATGAAACCTTGAAGTCACCTTTGAGATAAATGGTACTAGTGAGTGTGTGTGGTATCTGCTTTATTTTGTGTTGAATACCTGTAGAGTTGCTTGAAAGTTTCTGAAACCCTTACAATTGGCCATGTCTCTGCATAAATAAGCCTTTTGATGTAACAGCCAAGGGTTTTTCACAAGCCCCATAAATGTAATTCAAGTGTTCCCAATTAAGACGAGTTAGGAGAAAAGATGATTTGGACATTGTTACTATTTAGGTAAATTGCATATGATGGTGAGAATTTTGTGCATCTATAGAACTTATGATGTTTTTTCATGATGTCCTCACTTTTAATTTGGGTTTAAAAACAAAATAATATATTGTTAATCATTACTTTTAACCTTCTGCTCTTAATTTCACTCTATGTGTGTTCTTCTGTTTATATGAAATCACAGAGGAGTTGCATTTAACTTTTGCACCTCAAAGCAAAGTTAAATGTCAAGCTGCCCTTCTGGTATCGTGTGTTTCTGTGAGGTCCTTTCCTTTAACATTTCCACATCAGATATCGACCAGTGGAACAAGGTGATTGAGCAGCTAGGCACTCCATCTCAGGATTTTCTAATGAAACTGAACCACTCAGTGAGAACGTATGTAGAAAACAGACCGCGGTACGCCGGATACAGTTTTGAGAAGCTCTTCCCAGATGTGCTCTTCCCTGCTGACTCTGATCACAACAAACTGAAAGGTATGCAACATCCTCTGTACAAGAAATGCAAATTGATTTTTCCTTGTTTCTTATGAATACCATTGCACCATATCTGCTTGTTGTATCTTGTTGCAGCAAGCCAAGCCAGAGACCTGTTATCCAAGATGCTGGTGATTGATGCGTCAAAGCGCATCTCTGTGGATGAAGCCCTGCACCACCCATATATTAATGTTTGGTACGATCCCGCTGAAGTGGAAGCGGTGAGTGGATCTCTGGAGAGATGAGCAGAATACACAAGCGTTTGTCACATTGCGTAACGTGCCATTTCTCTTGCTGTACCAGGATGCTATTCAAATCAAATTTGCTTTTCTGTTCTGGTTTTATTTTTAGCCGCCTCCAAAGATCCCAGACAGGACACTGGATGAAAGAGAGCACACTGTGGAGGAGTGGAAAGGTTAGACAACCTGGTTATCTTCCTAGCTCTGCACTTAACAGATTCACTTGTTGTTGACTTAGTTTGAAACGCATGAATAACGATGCATAGATGCACCAAAGTTTCCCTCCCTGAAAATGCTCCAAGCAAATTTTTTTTGATTGCCTTTATCATTTAAACTTAGTTTTAAAAAATAAAAATAATAGTAATTTATTTTTTAGGTAATTTATAAAACAAAACATGACATTGCAATGGGAGACTATGCCACACTTAGGAGATTTATATTGATAAAATTATTTGAAACATTTCACTTCCACTGTATAATGAAACACTAATTTTATCACAAAAATTCCAATAACATACACAGTAGTTTGATAAGATGTGACAAAGTTAAGGGGTATGAAAACATTTGTGAGCTACTATATGTATGGAAAAGAATAACTGATTTTTTTTTTTCTTTTCATATTTGGATTTGTTACGAGTTAAAAGCATTTTAAAAGGCCGGTTTATGTTTTTCTACTGTGAGGAATATGATTCTGTCCTGCATAGGAAAGACTGTGATTAAATATCAGTTTCAGTCGTGCAGCAAGATGAGCTCATCTCAATGCCTGTCAGGTGATAATGACCCTCTCACTCATTTTTAGAAGGGTCACACACCAGCATGCCCAGTCCAAATTAGAATCGTGATGTTGTTTTGGGATGAGCAGTATGTTATGCACCCCAACCTTAGGAAAAAGATTTGATGTTCCTGAATATACCCATCGACAATTTCCATTAAACCACTGAGCTTACCTTGACCCTTTGCTGCTCGTTTTGTTTTCCAGAGCTAATTTATAAGGAAGTGATCGAATGGGAGGAACGAACAAAAAATGGAGTTATCAGAGGTCAACCCACTGCTTTAGGTGAGTAATCACTATAACTTGGATTAGTTAAAATATGGGAGAATTAGAGCAGATGCACCACCATGTTAATTATATGAACTTATGTCATTGAGATTAAATATTTGGTAAAGATTCCTTATTTTGCAATTATATCAAACCAAGAATAATGTGCTGTGCAGCCCCAAGGTAAATGTAAAATTTTACAATGACACTACCTAATATACATTTGTTTTTATACGACACAAGTGTCTTATATATATTCTTCTTCAGAACTGACTTGAAAAACTGCCACAGCTGATAAATATTGGTAGTTGTTTGGTGTATTCTAAGAACAGGATTTTTAGCTCTTTTTATTCTTTACAGTCGTGTTGCTCGAGCCATGATTTCTTCTCTGAGAGAAGAACATGCAGCTCTGCTGAAAGCTGCAGAATTTTGTCACATTAGTCTCTGCAGCTGAGTTAAGCATGGCTTTATGGTTGTGCTGAGGGATGCAGAATGCTTTTTCGTTTTTACAGCATTTTATGAAGGGACGCTTTTTATTTTTGAAGATTTGTTCAGTTAAATAAGTGCAATAAATTGTGGTGTAATTATGAATGATGCAAGTAATTTCATCAGTTTTTGCTCATAATAGCATAACCTACTTATGAGAAAATAGCTGGAAATTAAAACATTTGTAGCATTTTTTTATGCACATTGTTCAGCTTGAGATGGATGTACGAATTTTTAAAAGACAGCAAAACTTTAAGTCATTTTTTTATTTTCTTTATGTTCTAAATTTTGTAAAAATCACAATTTTGCATTTAGATCTTTAGCTGCTGTGGTCCCCCTCTAAAGTCTGAGCTCATCAGAAAATGGCAGTGCTCTTTATGTTTCAGTGAAACCTATGCGTTTGCCTGTTTTTCGCAGCACAGGTGCAGCAGTGATCGACAGTCCTCCTCAGCCCACGTCTTCCTCCTCTTCTTCCTCCTCCTCCTCAGCCAACGACGTCTCCTCCATGTCCACAGAGCCGACCGATCCCGGCAGTGATCCCGCTTTGGGCTCGGAGACAGACAGCAGCTTGGACAGCCACACCTCCCTCAGTGCGCTGGCCTGCTGCAGATAACTACACAAGCACACATCTACTGTACATGCTCAAAACAAACCTTTCCTCATTAGCGTGTGTGTATGTGTGACGGGAGAGTGTTTAGGTAATTGTTAGTTTATAGAGTTGAGGATTTGATGTACAGTTTATTCTTTGTCTCCCCACCCCCATCTCTCTACCTGACCTGTTCTGCTGTAAATTATTGTGGTTTGAATAAGGTGATATCATGATTACTGTATTTTTGCTGCAAGAGGCAAAATGCGAAAATGTTTTGATGTGAAACTGTGATGTATGTAATGGGAAGGATATGAGTGTACTTTATCTCCTGCTTTTTTTTTTTTTTTTTTTACTTACTATTGCAGTCAAAAACCATATTGTATTGACTGCAAAATCATGTTGAGTATATATTTTTTGCTTTTTTGTGAACTTTGGAAGGAACATATATCAGTTCTCTCAGACAGTAGTTTATAGCGCATTTCATCTTGAACTGTAATGATGCAAATTAATGATTTTCATTTTCAAGCTGTTACTAAGTTTTCTTGTAGAAAACAGATCTTGGTGTGTCCAAGCTAATATATTTCTTTTTACAAACCTGCCTGAGTGTGTGTATCTGAACAATCTAATGACAGGGCTTTATTTTTTTACTATAAAATAGTATAATTATGATTTTTTTCCCCCTTATTTGCAGACATAAATATAATTTGTAGAAGAAGGGTTGAATGTAGAGCAGAAAAATCTGATTTATAAGGAGCAGGGAAGTGCTGTGAAAAGCTAATATACAGAATACGCCACATGTATTGGCACCCTAGTAAAGGTGTTGAAAAGCTGTAAAAATATATTTTAGTGCAATTGCATGATCTCACATGAAAAATATAGAAACTTGACTCCTTGACTTGAAATTTTGATAAAAATTCTACCTCAAGGACAATTATTTTGTGAGGGCAGGGGATAATTCATTTTAATAGTATTGATACCGATATTAGTACCTGCTCTTTTCTGAATATTTTAAAACGTTTCATCTTCTGAAAAACTAAAGAAAAGGGACTTGTAACCCTGAACCATCAGTTCAGGACAAATTAGATGCTCTTGCTCATTAACTTGAATAAGTAAAGCATCATAAAAAATAACTTCAGGTATGTGTATATTAAAGACATTGTTAAGGGTACATAAATGGTCCATTTGTGATTTGGTTAACAATTATTTCTTAATGACAGAAATACTTATTTAGTGTTTTTCTCAAATTTTCAATGTAAGATTGTGCAGCTCTGAGACTAATTTAATTGGTGGCTGCTTCTATCCCATCTGCACGTTGTTACCAGGGTTACCACTAAATTTGCCCAAATCTGTCATGTATTCAATGACTAGAGTAGGGTACTATAATTTAAGAAACCAGAGACTCAGTCCAAATAAGTCACTCCACCCTTTTCCATATAAAGTGTCCTTACTCGGTTCAGCGATTCTCAGATTCTCCTCAGTTCTATGACTCCACCTTCATACCATCAACCACTCAGACACTTTAATTTCTAAATACACAATATAATGGTACATACTGACTGAAAACAAAAGCTAAGAAGATTTTATGTTGTTTCACATTATTTATTTCAAGCTAGAAGACATCTAGTATATAATGTACATCGGATTTGGGGATATTCATATCCATTTTGTTTCTGTTTTAAGTAATATAGTTTTTGAATTAGTGTAGCCAGAGATCTGTCTGCATTTGACTGTAGATGTGTTTTGTGAGCATCATGCAGTGATTCTTTTCCAGTCTCTGCCATGGTGAGCTCTGGATATGTTTCATGGCTCAGATTCTCAATGGCTCCAGCTATTAACCCTTTAGTACCATCTCCCTAAATGCACTTTATAGATTATGACAGTTGTCCTGAGTCATTTGTTCTTTCATTACAAGTCCGGCACTACCTTCAGTAAGATTTTACTCACATTTGGGTGCATCTCAATAAATTAACTGACTTTGAAAAGTTTATTTATTTGAGTAACTGTGAATGTGAATATGAATCCAATGTGAACAGGCAAAGTACTATATTTCAAGCATTCATTTCTGTTCATTTTGAACTCCTTAAAGTTTTTAAAACCCACATTTCCTGTAAAATTAAATTATTATTTTAGACACATTTTTAAAAAGATTTTCATGGAGAACTTGTCATTTTGTCTGACTGATGACAGCCTTTCATTCAGGAAAGTTGAGTGGAAGAAATAGTTCAGTAGAAAAAAGATGAAGAACCAAAACACAGCCTTAGGAGGTAGTATTCATGCACAAGGAACACAAGTCGTGTACTGAGTCCATATATTGTATCATAACAGACAGTTTCAGTATGCAGAAATTTTCCTATTAAACATTCTTCTTGTTGTCATATGTAATATTACATTTTTTGAGAACGTGAACTTTGGGTTTGCGTCAGCTATAAACCATTATCAAATATATCAGAAATGAACACTTGAAATACTGCATATTTCTCTATGTTTAATGAGTTTACTGTTTTGGTAACACTTTATTTGAAGGGGGGTGAATAAGACTGACATGGCACTGTCATAAACATGACATAACACCTGTCATGAACATGAATAAGCCTTCATGAATATTTATGACTGTTGTCATAAAGTGTCATTCGGTAAATTATGACACGTTTAATACAAAGTTGACATTATTCAAAATGCCTTTGCTATGACAACTTGACATTAACCAAGAAATCATTACTGATATAAATGTGTTATAAAAGTATTACTGATTGCACTTTAAAAATTGGGTAACTTTATGTTATTAAAGGTAAAGTTTAAACAGTAATGATTTCTTGGTTAATGTCAAGTTGTGATAACAAAGACATTTTGAATAATGTCAACTTTGTATTAAAAGTGTCATAATTTACCGAATGACGCTTTATGACAACAGTCATAAATATTCATGAAGGCTTATTCATGTTCATGACAGGTGTTATGTCATGTTAATGAAAGTGTCATGTCAGTCTTATTCAACCCCCTTCAAATAAAGTGTTACCAAAGTTTTTAATAGAATTACCCTTTTGGTGATGTTCTAATTTATTGTGATGCACTAGGATATTGTTTAAAAAGTAATGCTGCCAAAACAGTTTTTCACAAATTCTCTTAGCATTAGTGCAGGTACAATTTAAAGAAAATGCTATCTAGAACCACTTGGATGATGTAGCAGTCTACTTAGAGTTGGACAAACATTGTCAACAAAGCTGCCCTCAAGTGGTGTGATTTTTTGAAAGGTTAGCTGAGTGGCTTTTGACTTTTAAATCTGAAATCACCTAACTAAGACAGTTATTGTTAAAGTCTTACATTTTTCTTTCATTCAAAGTCAGGAAGAAACGGGACTTAAAATTGTATGGGTAGTAATGCTGCAGTGCTTTAGGATTCCTTGTCATTCAGGTAGAAATTTAGACTGCATTCTTGAGATATATTTTATGGAATGGCAAAATACGTTCTTGGTCCAGGGAAGTTCTTGTTTGGCACCAGTACTGGTCCGCATAGGCACAGGACAGCCACACTGAAGTGGAAAACATGGCTATCGGCATTGCACTAGAGGTATGTTTTCTAAAAAGCTTTGGGACTGGTTGGTACTCCCAGTGACTGATTGCCTCCAGGACCAAATAAAGGCAGTTTGGTCAGGTCTAGTTGGTCCTTGCTGCTCCTGTTGTTAGTTCTCCAAAAGTCTTAAAGAATTCCTCCATTTCTCTCTGGAGGAGAACATTTCGGTTTTCTGCATCCTGATGTGCCCGCTCTGAATTCCTGAGTCGGATCTCCAACATGTGACACTTCTTCCTCTCCTGGTCCAGGTCCTCTTCGAGGCGGCTTACCTGGCACTGGTATTTCGAACAGGACTCCTCCAGCCTCAAAGGAGAGAGAAAGATGCATTATTAATTTAGCAGATTTGATTGGGTATTTGAGTAAGTCAATATAAAATGATTAGTCTTACTTGCGAATGCGGGTTTCATAGTTCACTTTCTGTTTTTTCAGCTCCTGCTTTAGTTGGGTCAGCTTGTTTGGGATTTCTTCACTTGTTCCTGCACCTTCCTCATCATTTGTTCCGTTTCCCACCTCAGTGTTTCTCTCTTCATCTTGTTCTAGCTTTTTTGACTTATTGCTTCCTTCTGTGTCCGACAGCGAGATCTCAAAGGGTGTCCAGATAGACGAAGCGTCAGCAGGCAGGCTTAGGCTGGAAGGAGCTACATTGTCATAGGCAGAGAGTCTGTGAGATTTGTGGAGGACTCTGTGACAGTGGGATGTTTGAGGGGATTCTAGGTCATAGTCTCTTTGTGTGTCCTTGAGTTGTAGAGTGGTTTCTTTAAGAGACTGGGTTGAATCCTTCAGAGACAATGTAGAGTCTTTCACTCTTTCACTGGATGAGGTCGTGCGTCTATGTGCACGGAGGGACGACAGGCCATTCATCAGCCAGTTGCTCCCACCAGATGCCGACACGTCCCCTGCTGAGCCTCCCATTTTCCCCTTTGACCCTCCAGAGACTACATTGCCCTTGAAGGAACACCTCCATGAAGGTAGAGCTTTGGCCTGTTTGCTAGGGCTAACAGCAACTTCGCTTTCCCCTTCAGTTTTGATATTTTCTTTTTCATCTCCTTTTTCATTCAGTTTGTTTACATCATTGCCCTTAGTCTGGCTGTTCTCATCTTTCTCACATGCGAGAGGATTAGATGTAGGCAGCTCACTGTCCATCAAAACACTGGAAGGTATCTGGTTTTCTTTGAGATTTGTAGAGTTTACACTTGTAGTATTTGGTGGGTTTGTTTCTTCTTGTGAAACCCATTCTACTTTGGATCGTTTGAGCTCATGTTGGGGTGGGAGAGATCTGACCTCAGTTTTGGAATCCTCATTTGGGTATAGTCGAGAGTGTTCACTGATCAGGACAGTCATCAAATGTTGCACTTGGGAACTTCCTAGATACATTAGAAAATACCAATACTTGAGACATGTAGTGGGCGTTAAATGGAAGGTGTTAAAAAGATACAAATTAGCTTTCACATATCAGGCATCACATTATGACCACACATTATGCTAGCACATCAACTTTGGGGTGCTAGCACATCAACTTTGGAGTGCTAGCACATCAATTTTGGGGTGCTAGCACATCAACTTTGGGGTGCTAGCACGTCAACTCTGGGGTGCTAGCACATCAACTTTGAGTACAAAAAATGTGCATAACCAATAACGGGTGCCATATAGAACAGATAACTATGCAACCTGTCAGTGGTCATAATGGTAAGCCTGATTTGTGTAACTTATGCTAAATAATCTCCAACCTTCCATCATTGTAACAGGATCCTCCACTCTTGGCCGAAGAATATTAGGTCCAAAAACAGTGGCCAGGTTCTGAACACTCATCTTATTGTCATTGGACTGCAACTGAACCTCATCCAAAAACCTGAGAAGATAACCCCAAGAACAGCAATATATAGCATTAGTTACTATTTGCTGTATGCAACTGTTAATCAACACAGTAAAACTGCTTATTAGCTAACCACAATATTTTAGCTATTGACAAATAGCCAATCAAGAATACTCTGATGTCACACGCTATTGTGCGTGACATCAGAGTATATATAGCTGCAAGAGTAAGCACAACAGCATAGGCCTATATTTGAAACATAGCTGTTACAAATGCAGTTTGTAACAGCTGTTGCATGGTTGGCTAGTCGCAACCTAGACGTTTGTAGATTACCTCACCAGTGTTTTATAAGGAAAGCTAGCATGCTAATTTTATCATTTTAACTCACATTTTAATGTAAGCTACACATAACATAGAAGGTGATAGCAGTAATTAGCTGATAGGTAACATACTGTTTGAAGCTTTCAGTTTAAAACTAGCATAACAGCTAAGGTGAGTAATATACTAACTTTTGTATATACTTTTTGTTTCTGTTTGTATGTTTGCTGATGTTAGCATTCTTTTAAACATAGTTTATAGATCCCGTATGTGGCTCAAAGCTTAAGAATTATGAATTCTGGACTTAGTTTTTCAACAAAACCTGAGTCGTTTTGTGATTGGTATACACTAAGTGTCTGGCAGTATCAAAATTATTTCAGAAATGTTAAGGCCATTGTTTCTGCTACAGCTATTGGAAGAAGGTTTGAATTATGTGGTTGATGTGTGTGGGCTCAGCCTGTTATTTAGTGATTCAGAAGACAGAATAGACATCATGAAGTCAGTGATGTCCTCTGGTGACAACGATGTGGGTGTGAATGAAAGTAATTTCCCTGATTCCTAAATCACAAAGCGGCAACAAGACCATTGCAATCACAACAAATACTTCCACAGATGCATAAGTTAAACTTACTTGCAGATGTATTTCAAGAGGTTATAGTTGACCTGAGGGAGGGATTTCACCTGTTTGCTTAGTTCTGTGATGGCCTTTAACAAAAGAAACAAAAAAATGACATGTTCATGTCCAGGAAAACTTTGAAACAATAAGATGAAAAGAGTTCAAATGAGAATTGTACCGTTTCTTTATCCTTGCTAAGAAGCTGAGCACAGGATAGAAACTGTGAGTATTTGGAGAATGGGATTATAGGCTCTGGCAGCTCTCGTATGTACAGCTTTAACAGTGATGCCACTGTGTGGACGTCTGTGGAACTGTTGGGGAAAAATGGTGCAGATTTTAAAATAACAAACTAACATGGATAATGGAATAACATATTGTACGCATAGTATGACCCCTTCTGCTCCCTCACCTATCAAAAACAGGGATTTCGCCACGGTCAAAAACATCCTGCAGTTCTCGAACATGGTTGGTCTGCCCAGGTGCTCTGAAAAGACCCTCCTCCTTGAGTCCTTGTTCACGTATAAAGCTCGCACACAGTTCGACTAGCACGGGGACCTCTCGCTGAGGGCCACACTGTGACTCATATGACATTGTCGCCTGTAGATGCTGACCGAAAACACCTGCAGTCACACAACACAAAAAAAATCTAAGCTAATAGATTTATATTTTCTGTTATGCACACTGCAAAAGAGTGTTCTTTAGTGGATTCATGGAAATGTGTGTTGATGTAATCACACCTCCACCAAGTGGAGCCCAGATGGCTCTGCGTATGGCTCTGACCCATTCTTCCATGTCACTCTGTGAGTTGGCCATTAGTAGGAAGGATTCATGGCCTGTGTTGCTACGATCCTTTTCTCCAGCTCCCCCTGAAAACACAGATTAGAGTGAGTAAAAAAAGATAAAATGAGATACACTTTTGATGCCTCTTGAACCTTTGGTCATTTTATCACACTTCCACCGCCCACTCCACTTTTGGGATTTTATGTAGAAGACTGATGCTAAATTATCAGTCAATCAATAATTATCACTACCAGTGTTTTCAATAACCTTTGAAAACCAAGCGCCCATGTAAAGTACAAAGCATGGCATGAGCTCGGCTTCTTTCTTGTTAGTTCAGTCAGCAGGAGGTCATCCTGTTTGACATTTCGCTTTGGCATTTGTTTTATCTCACGACAGCTTTGACTTCCCTTTAAGTGGCTTTGTGAACATAAAGGACTACCTAACTTCAGAAAGAAAATAAAACAAAATTTGGAATACAGGCATAAATATTTTATTAGTGGTACAGCAGTCCAACATATGCTTTCGGGAATTTGATTTTTACATATGATTATGTGCACTTATTGTTATGCCCTGCATTGCGGTTTATAGTGTGCTTTGTGTGTAGGGGAACCAACCTAGAAAGGGTAGTGTTCCCTGGAGACAGCAGCAGCTACTGCACCATGCCTCTCACTCAGTTCTTTCTGTCCAGGAATCTGCCCTCTGTATCTTCTCACTCTGCTATCTCCATAATGCAAACACTGGCTGCATTTCCTATATTAAAATTGGGATTGATTTTGCAAATATAAGCCCACATTTTACAAATTGCTTTCTAAGCACATTTTCTGTGCTTTTGTATGCAATTAACCAAAATCACATAGTGAGGCAATCTGAAACCTGCACTAGGTGGAAGGTTGTGAATTATTAGGGAAAGGTAGGAAAGGTGCACTTTGAAAGTAAGAATCTTGCAAAGCAACACCACTAAGGGAGTATTTATTTCAAGTTCATGGACGAACCAAAAGCATACCAGTGTCAAGTCATAAAAAAAGGCATCAGCTAATATGTGGAAAAGATCCAAAAGTCTTTTCCCAAGGCATCTGTTGTTTTAGTCCAGTTTTAAATTAAACGAAAAATAGGAAATAATTACAAATATGTAGAATTATAAATATCATTTATGTAGTTTAAAAATAATTTTGTTTTGCAAGTCATGTCATACCAACAGTGACCTTCTACTGTGGCTGTCAAAAACAAACCACATTCATGTTCCAGCAGAACAGATTAAGCAGTCAGCAATACAAATAAACACATTTCAGTACCTTTTGCAATAGCAATGACAAGTGAAAACGTGGTTTTTTGTATTTTAAAATGAGTTTTGAACAATAATTCTGAAAAAATGATAGTTGGAATCCTTGCTCAAGCATCCCTTGAACAAGGATAACTGTACAACCTTACACAACAGACATGGTACCCTGCCAGCTCACCTGGAACGATTTCAAAAAGATGGCGACCTGGCTCATCTTGATGGGCTGAGACCTCATTGACCTGACTGCCCTGAAGAGGAATGCAGCCCTGTAGGAGAAATGAAACAGCAGCACGATAGAGGGAAAGACAGGCAGAGGGGTGGACTTGAATGCGAAGTGCATGTTAAACATTGTGGAGTAGTGAGCATACAGGATGCTGGGCAACTGTCCAACAGTGAGAGGTAATTGAGATTAAAGCAAGAATGATTCAGGGGAACTTCTCTTCATCTGCTTATTCCTGGGGTGGTTCCGGATGTACTGTAAGATGGCTAAAAGTCAGCCTCTTACATGACAAACCAGCTTCTTAAAGCATTATTAGTGAATAGGTCCATACAAAACACTTTATGTAACACTTTTAAAAAAGGCACTTTAATTGGGGTGTGCATCATGTTTGTGCCCTCTTCATGTGAATTTTTTGTTGTCGGTATTATCACCTGTGCCTTGCTTTCATCTTGGTCTTTGTAGAAGTACAGAGCTTCAGACCTCAGGACAAACCATCGCAGCTGCCAGTTTTTCATGATACTTCTCTGCCTCTTCAGCCAGCCTGCTTTCAAGGGTTTCTCTTGATCCTGAGGAGAGCAAGGCCTGGAGAGTCGAGACAACTCTCCAAGCACCATGCTCTTGGATCGTGCTGCACAGACACAAACATTGAGGTAACATTGAGGTATTAAGATAATCAGAAAAACGATAAGGACACAGTTCCCTGAGGAAAAATTGTCATCCCATTTGAACTTCTCCACTTTTTATAGAATGAATTCAATCAAGTCAGTTCTATTTAGCATAGCCCATTTTAGCAATAAGGCAGTTAAAATTCTCAACACGATAAAAAAAAACATAACACAATAAACAAACAAAAAGGAAATATCACATTAGTGACAAAATAAAAAAAGTAATAAATGAGAAAATCAATGTTATCTCTTTATTAAACAAAGGCAACTCTAAACAAATGGGATTTTAGCCTTGATTTGAAGGACCTTTGTGTTTCTCAGTTGGTAGAGTTGTGTAATTTTCTCTATATTTATTTTAAGTGGACATAGTGTTGGTACTGGATATACAACCACGAAGTTCAAAGTAGCATATAGCTGTGCACTGGCAATTTTTTCAAATGAAATCTTGCTGGGGTATCTGGATATCTGGTATCACACTAGATATCTGGTGATATCACCAGATATGTATCTGGATAACACCAGATACCCCACCTTTAACTGAAATCCAGGCTTTACATGTTTTGTAGATTTTATTTGTTTCCTTCAAATACCAATAAACAAGCTTGAAGCTGCACTGCTGCAGACAGGACACCTCTGCTTTGGCTCATATTGTGCTTCACATGGCACAGAGTAATTACAAGTATGGATTATATATTAGCATCTATATGCCAAAGCTCTAGAGCAAAAAGCTGTGCCAGTGTAATAATCTCCAGGGAGTCATGGAGAGCCATAAGCAGAATGCAGTGGGAGAGGGAAGGAGAGGAGGGAGGAATCAATGGCGTCTTTTTTTTTTTTTTTTGCTTTTAATTGCATCCTGCATTCTGCTGAGGACAGCAGGGAAGGTATCTGTAAGGGCCTGGACAGAAATCTCTCTTTCCATTTCTCCCTCCCGCCTCATCCAGTCTCGTTTATCAGCTCTGTGTTTGGACTTTCATTTCTCCTCTTTCTGGATGTCCTTTCTTTGCAGTGTCATACATGCCGAGAGGAGAGAAGACTGTAACTCTCACAGAGGAGTCATTAGTAAAACTGTAGGCTGACATCAGAAGCAGGCGGAGCATGATCTATATTTATAGCAGACATGGCCACATCTTGGACATCTTCATTACAGAGACAGGAAATCTAAAGGAAGAACTGAGTTTCAATTGATGACCTGGCTTAATATTTTTGCAATATGTTAAGCAAAAGTGATACGCAAATGAATTAAAAACTGTTTGAAGCATTAATATAAGATGTATGTGTACAGCTTGGCAAAAGTATTCATACACATAGAAGTCAACCACAAAATGTTGGGAATTTATGAAAAGCCTTGGCTTTATTTGATTGATGTTTTGGAAAATAAAAAATTTTTAGGAGTAGTTTTACTACCTCAAGGTTTTGCTTAAGTAATATCATTGTAAAGCATTGCTGCTCTTACTGAAGCAAAATTTCTGGATACTATTGCAAGTAATTTCTGGTGTATTTTTTTAACCAAAAATACACCAGACAAAAAAACAAAACAAAACAAACAAACTACAGTTCATGTTAAAGATAGACTTCCTATTTGCACACAAGCTTCTGTTTCTGCTGACCTGAGTTTTGCCATTTTGAGGTCAAGTGAATATACGCTAAAAGTTGTAGGCTGTCATACATTTTGAAGTTACCAAACCTCGGGCAGGTAAAAATATAGTTTTTTTCATTTCTGTATTAAAAATTATATTCTGCATTTATTGATCTGAAGCAATAATCTAATCTTAAATGTTTTGTTTTCATTGGATGTAAGCAGAAAAGCAGAAGTATAATGGCATGTCACCATTTTTTTTAAATATGACATTATTTTATTTATTTAGTAGTTGCATAAAATAGTTGTAATATAATTTGTTGCTTGACAGAATATAAATGGCGATAAGAAAACAGTAACTCAAATTGATTATCATGTAGCTAAAGTACAGTCATATTCAATGAATTAATATGTTATTGAAATTTTCATTTCATTCCGTAATTCAGTATACTAAGTGAAACACTGTATAGATTTACATACAGATTGATGTTTTCAGGTCTTTTTTTAGTATGAAACATCCGACCAAAATAAAAACATTTTTATAAACAGATATGTGATCTTAATGAAAAGTATGTTGCATAAAGGATGCTTTTTTTTTTCCTAAAAAGTACTTTTGGTCTAATAAATCTGCCTCATTGGAATGCATATTTTAAGTTATTGAATATGACATCATATGTTTTCTTTATTTACTCAGATACTGTTGTGGAAATAACCCAGCAGTTCACATACTAAGAGACGCCACATCAGTTCTGAAAATAAAATTTTCCTCTGGCACTTGTTTTGCTATTAAACTTTCTGGGATTTGAGTCTGTTTTATCAATTTTAGAGAGCACGCCCCACTCAATGATGCTGTTTGAATTTGCCATAAATGATGTTACGTTAAAAAGGGACGGAGTAGAGAGGAGCTGGAAATCTAATCAAAGCAGAATACCATCTCAACAAATGAGGGATGGAAAGTCAGAAGACGTGGCCACTGGCCAGGGAACTGAAAAAGGTTACTGCACCATCCATCTGAAGGAGAAAGAAGAAGCATTTCTGTTTTCCACCATCTGTAATAATTTTAGAGTAAAACAACATTCTTCTTTTATTTAAAGAGATAATCGACTAATGACTAGTATTTGATGAGTTTCAGTCTGACTGTCACAAAATCACATTTTTCACAATCAGTGAAAACATCATAGGGAACTGTAAGTGCATATGAAGTTTATATGAAACACTCTTCAGTGCGGAAGCCCTTCAGTGTGGAAGCTTTTGCAGAAGAAGGAAAACTCCAAAGTTAGTTATTTTCATCATGAGTGAGGTATGT
This sequence comes from Poecilia latipinna, assembly GCF_001443285.1. Lineage (NCBI taxonomy): Eukaryota > Metazoa > Chordata > Actinopteri > Cyprinodontiformes > Poeciliidae > Poecilia > Poecilia latipinna. Next base: position 124,166 of record NW_015112729.1, read on the forward strand.
GTAAAAGACAGATTGCAATGATAATTTCTCTTTTTTGTCTATTTTTTTTCATCTTACAAATTACAAATCTATCTGAGGTTTTGGGTATGAAAATGGGCCATGGACCTGACTTCAAAAGCATGCTCGATTAGTGAATTTAAAATCTTCAAGGGTTTTAATTTTTAGCCAGATAAAAAGTAAAGATAGGTACTTTAATGGAAATGCCAGGAGGAAGGGCAACAACTCCAAGCTTAAAACGGCATGCATGAGTGATCCAGGAACCACCTGCTGCGAAGACCACACCAAGTATCTCTACTCTGCTTCATTATAACTTCTGAGGCAGGAGCTGTTCATCTGATTTACAGCTTCCATGTTCATCTCTGTGCATTCACACTGGCCTGCTTTTTCCATTTGTTTGGATTTTCCTCCGCATTACAGGAACTATGTTTGACAGTCAGCTGTTGTGATTTTAGAGGAGGAAGAGAGTCAAGAGTTGCTCCGATCTAGAATTTGTCACCTGTTAAGAGCCGCAACCAACCAGCTGGGGTACACCCTGAAAAACACATAGGATGTGCAGGGCATTGTTGAAGGCTGCCAGCAGCCATGTTTACTACAACCCATGTACAGCAAAATCAAATTTGATGGGTAATAATTTAATCACTTGTGGGAGACATGACAGATTACATCACCCCTGTAGTAGAGCATATTAACTGTAACTGAATACTGGGAAAAACTGAAGGTTCAAGGACTTTAGATAATAAAATCAAATAAAGCTCTGCAAATTACAGTTTACAACGATGACCAGGACGCAAGCTGGCATAGTGTGCAGATTTAACTATAGTATTGAAGCACTCACACTGATGCCTTTATCAATGAAAGCACTAACGGCCGGTGATATTATAAAGACATAACAGACGGAGCTTTGCAGAGACAGTGAGAGGAAGACACGAGAAAGCAGGAGTGACAGAGAGAGCAAAAGGAAGAGAAAAGGAGGAGGGATTGTGCTTACCCCGGCGTGCCTGTTTTATCTTGGGGCTCAGCATGGTTACCGTTGCTGTGCTGCTCCCTCTCACAGAGACATGACTGCATCCCTCACACACTAACCTCACACACAAACACACTTAGCGCCTCTTGCAGCTGCCTCACCCTGTTACTCCTCATCCTCTCCCAGCATCTCACTCTGATTTCATACTGATACATGCACACACTCACGCATACACACACTTACAGGCACTTAAGCAGGCACTTTCCTCTCCCTCCTCTCTTCTCGTTTCTCTGATTCCGTCTCTGTCCCACTGCCCTGATGTGCCGTTGTTCTCCCATACCTAAAGCCCAACCCACTCCCTCTCTTTTCGCTCCCTATCGGTTTCTCCGCCTTTTGCCGCACACTTGCAGTATCAGTTTCTCACCTTCTATAAATATGTCCAACTGTGTGTCCTCTGTCTTGTCACCTATTTCTTGATTTTGCTCCAGTCTGCTTTATAGCCTCCGCTTCCTATAATCTGTCCATGGAGATTTGGTCTGATGCTTGCCTGGAGCAAAACCTCAGATCGATATATTTATATTAATGGGCAATGTTCTCAGCAGTAAATGTTGCAGAACCAGTAGACATGGCATTGCATTGTTCTCACTGACCACTTAGCATTCTCTAAGTGAGAATATGCTTATACTGAAGCATTGCCTTATACTTCAGTATAAGGCAATGCAATCTGAGTGATGGATTTTTTCAGGTGAAAGTCATTATTTCACCAAATTTTCATTGAGAGAAAAGTGCAATGGAAAACTAAATTTCATATTGAAAACAGCTCAAACTTGCAAGTTTTTTTGCTTTTTTAAAAAACCAATTAAGCCTATATAAGGAATGCATAGACTTTAAAACAGTTCTGTACCCCATACTTTTTTTTTACTGAAAAAGTATGGAGTACAGACATAAACCTTCTCCAGATCAACAAAGCACTAGTAGATCTGACAACCAAGATCCCATGAGCACCACCGGCTGAAATGGACCAGCGCTGTTGCTCATCTTGTCAATTGATGGACACAGGAAGAAGAAGGATCCTCAGAAGGAAAAATTTACTGGTCACATTTTCACAAAACATAAACAAAATACATAAAAAAGTGACTCAGCAAGACTATGGTTACGTTTGGCAAAGATAAAAATTAAATTTAGATTTAGATTGAGAACTGGCTTTGGTTATGTTATGTATTGTTATGAAAACCAACATGAGCTAAGTATTTCAGCCCCCGCTGCTCTTCGAGCTCCTACTTTTCTTTTCTCCAGGTTTTAGACTTTACCTGTCATTTGCATGCCAGACATTATCTATACCAGAGGTTCCCAAACTGTGGGGCGCGCCCCCTAGGGGGGGTGCCGTGTCATTGCAGGGGGGGCGCGGGAAGCCGTCTGGATGAAAAAAAAACAAAACATGAACACTGTATGCGCTGGGC
>NW_015112729.1:130329-174480 GCF_001443285.1 Poecilia latipinna
TCCCCCCAGACAGCCATTTGTAATCCATAGGGGGGGGGGAGCGCAGAAGAAAAAGTTTGGGAACCACTGATCTATACAGTCAAAAACTCAATCATTAGCTTGATTTCAAGGGGGTAATTCAGACATTTCAAGCGACAGTCCCAGAACGAGGAAAAATGGTTATCCATAAATAAACTCTGATTTATAGAACAGACATTTCCACAAACATTGTTTACATCTTTTTTTTATATGAAATATTTGTTTGCACCTGTATCATCAATTGAACATGAAAAGAGGGCTACTCAGTTTTAGTAATAGATGCGCTCTGTACATCGCTGACAGCCAGGACCCTGACTCATTCAGGATGAGGTTTACAGTCTGACGAAAACTGCTACACTTCTGTGTGGTCGGAGCCACAACACTCAGGGGAGTGATGTTCTTGTTTCTTTCTGGTTTGCAGTGGATGGATGTGTTAAAATGTTTAAATGTTTTTCATCAGGCTGGCACACGAAATGCAGCACATAGAAGCTGTTAGCACAAAAAGCTTTCCAAGGCTTCAGCACTTTGTATTTACCAATCACACTAATTAAACAAAGGCTTTAGAGAGGAGTAAAATCAAATGAATACCAATATATCTATTGTGAAGTAGTTGCCGTTGCTTTTAGCAGATAGGCTGCAAACAAGAAAAACAAATCCTTAGCCGATATAATTATTTACAAAACCAAACTAAACTCTGTGCCTCACCTGATAGTTGTTTAGAGCTTTTTCTGATCTGAAGAGTTCTGGATGACTTCATGACACCGAGCTTGTCTTTACAGTTATGTCCTTTTCAAATGGCGCCATTTCTGAAGCCACGACAAAAAACACACACAAATCCGTTAGTCTCAGGGCCCAAATAATGTCATTTCCAACATTGTGTTTCTCCAGCCCATAAACAAGCTCCACGCAACAACTCAAATGATGTTCACACAGAGAAAGAAGCACTATAGTCGCCATAATTAACACAAATAACACGTGGCTAAGGAATGCTGATGTGAACAGACTCTAGCAGAAGGAAGTACACGATCATGCGAGGATTACTTGCCATGTCATTTCGGCTGGGCTTCCCAGACAACTCCCATTCTTAAGAAAGGCTCTGTTTGCAGCTCAAAATGGCTCACATAGTTCTAGATAGCCTATTTGATTAGAGTTACTGATCTATATATCTATATGTAAAAAACTAAAAACAAAACCTAAATGTGAGATTCTCTCCTATTGTGTTCCTGCACTGAATCATCCACAGAGGAAGTGAGCTGCGCTGATGGAGAAGTGAAAACTGATGACTTGAAAGAAAATTATATAATGGGTTTCTCCCTCTGATGTTATTACTGTACACTTCTCCTGGCTCCAGATGAGCTAAACCAAAAAGCTCTGCCTCCTGATGCTTTACAATTCAAAAGGAGACTCTAGCATCTGAAAGGTTTGACCAAGTATGAGACAGACTCGAAACAAAGTGTATTTTTAAAAAAAACAAAACAATACACTTTAATAAACATGATTTCTACCACATTAAAAAAAAAAAAAAAACATCACCATAAATAAAACAGTCATTTGGGAAAAACACAAGAGGCACAATATTGAAATGAGAAAATACATAGCACTGTCAACAGCTTGCAAATGTATTCATACAACTAGAGCTTTTACATTTTGTCATGTTACAACTACAAACCTCTAACTAATTCTTATGCAACAGACTGATACAATGTAGAGCACAAATATGAAGTGGAATAATTATACATTTTCAAAATATTTTGCAGACAAACTTCTGAAAAATATGGCAGTGTTTTCCTCCTGAAGACCAGGGAACACACTGAGACAGGGATAGTTCTAGAGATCATGTCACCGCCATAAAACATGGCAGCTGCAGCATCATGCTGTGGTGATTTTTTTTTTTTCACAGAGAAAAAATAAGTTGGTCAGAAATTGATGGGAAGATTGATGGAGCCACTTACTGGGCAATCCAGGAAGAAAATATCTTACAGGCTGCAAAAGACTTGCAAAGGGTGGTAGCTGTTCACATACATGCTAGCACATACATTAGCATTCAGATGGTAAGTGTGTTGTAGGTGCCCAGTCAAAATCTGGAAGTAAATGCAACTAAAGATCTGCGATATCGTTTGAAGGTTACTGTTCACAGATGACATGTCCATCCAATTTGAATGAGCCATTTTTTAAAAGAGCAAAAGTGTCAGGCTCTGAAAAGGCAAAGCTATACACGTACTAAAAGACTTGAAGATGTAATTATAGGTGAAACATTATTTGACAAAACATAGATTTAGGTGGGTTGAATAAAAATGCACACCACACTAAAAACAACAGAAACATTTAAAACCACACATTTTTTACTTTACAGTTTGTGTTGCTCTGTCACATAAAATCTCCATAAAACAAATCTAGTTTGTGGCTGTAATTTGACAAAATGTGAAAAAAAAAATATGCATTCAAGTTATATGAATACTTTGATAAAGTACTATATTCATGGACAAAGAAATACTATAAAAAGCACTTGGTTTCACAGTCTTAAATGTGCTCAGCTTCATCACTTCATATGGGTGAGAGGCAGTACGGCAGACACTAAATCATCGTATGTGACGTAGCCACTCACACAGTCCAGACACACCAGTCTCTGAGGGGTGTGGGGACTATCATCTATAATCTGGAAATATGGCCCTGTGAGACGTGTAGGAAATGAGTGTTTAATTCAAGGCATGAAAAAAGGCACGTCCCATTAGCCAGAGCAAAAGAAATGTGAGGGCAGAAATGTCTTGAAGCAGATGAAATTAGAAAAAAGTCTCTTGGTGCATCTTGGTCTGGAGTTTACCCAACAGTGTTGCATATAAAAATAAAGAACCGTATAAAAAAAAATTACATTAAAAGCAGCTGTAAACAAAAATGTTCAGTTATTTGGTAAACCACAATCAGCACATCAGCTGATAAGTCTACTTCTTTCAATAAATGCAATACTTTCCAAACATACCTTTCCAGAGATATTTGTCCTGCTTAGTCTACTTTTGAAAGTATAAATACAAAACTTTCCTTGATTGTATGGCAGATGATTTTACAATGGTCATCATGGAAATATGGACCCTGCATAATGGACCCTCTTTATCTACAGAGAGAAAGAAGGAAGGACTTGAACAAAGTGGGGATGGAAAAAGGTAGGAAGAAAGAACAAAGGAATGAAAGGACAAAGAAGAAATACAGAAGAAAAAACTAAAATGAAAGGGAGATAATGAAGGAATGAATAAAGGAAAATCTAATGAACAAATAATGAATGAACAAAAACAAAAGACAAGTAAGGGAGAATGTCTTCAAATGGATGAATGGAAAAAGATTTTTGGTAATAAAATGAAAAACTAATTCTGTATATACATTTTGTACCGTCTGTTCGTTTTCCCAGATGTATCCAGACTTTCATGTTTATTACACCTTCATTGTTTCAAAACTTTGACGCACTGCATAAGGCGTTGAGCTGCAATCATGTGTTTCTTGAAGATTCTAGGTTTCAGTTTGGTAGTCTGGATTTCCTTCTGGATTTCCATATTACTTTTTTGCCTTCATATTTTGAATCATGCATGAGTTCGGTTAAATTTTGCTTTGCAATTCATTTTACTAGTTTCTGTTTCTTGTCAATTCATGCCATCAGTTCTCCTCAGTACGACAGATTCAGCTACTATTGGGAAATCCTATATTAAAAATATTAAATGGCACTGGAACGAGGGAAACATTGTCAGTACAGTGTTTGAACAATCCACGGCTTTAAATCTGCACATGAGAAACAGTACTAAGGTCAACAGGACAGCTTTACACGGGCCAAACTGGCAGTGTTAAATATCTATGGCAGTTTTGTCTTCTGTAATTTGTCCGCCACCCACAGATCTACGTCCCTCCAGGAGAAAGGCTGCTACGACCGCCAACCGTTGTCCCAGTGACCTCTGCTGCGCAGTGCCCTCACTGTGTCTGAAGTAGGTGGTCGTTCTGGCGGCGATGGCGTCAAACTGCTCTGACAGAAGCCACACCTCCCACAGGAGAGTCAGTGCATTCATAATAATCAGAGCCACGACCCAGAACTCCTCTCCCAACAATGTGAGCCACAGTGAGAAGCTGGGACTAGACTCCGACGAGCTGCCATACAGGTAACTCACCCCCGAAGCAATAAAAAGAAGGTGGGCGGTAACCATGGAGAGGATGAAGATGAGGAAGAGTCTGTGGTTACCCTGACCGATGCAGCGGTTGAGGAAAAGGCAGTGGTGGTCGTAGTCTTTAATGCACACTTCACACAGCTTACAGTGTTTTGTATAGTCAGGCTGGAACAGCTGGGAGGAAGACAGGGGCAGGGTAAGAAACAAAGCAACAGAGAAGAGATTCAATGTCAGCTACGAGTCCAGATCGTTTTACCTCACAGTATGGACAGAACCTGTGAGGGCTCTCGTTGTTTTCCACCAGGTCAGCAATGCAGGAGAAGCGAGGATCTGCATCGGCTCTGTCTAAAACCCCGGGATCTTGAGTCAGAACCTTATAGAAGAGACTGGCTAGTATGAAGAAGTGGAGCAAGGACACCTGAGCCAAAGTGCTTATGGGCCACACACATTCACAAGGTCAAGGATGAAACTATTTATTTGTTATATGCAGCTCATACCTCTTTTGCCAAAAGGACAACACTTAGTCTTCTATGATTACATTTAATACGGACCATGCATAATATGGAGTCTCTTTCTTTGACAATACATTTTTGCACAAACCAGATATTCTCCTGTGTCCTCTCTGTGAGCTCACCCCACAGGTTTTCTCTAGAATTTCAGTCTTGGGACTCAGAGTCTCTAATCATTTTTATCTCTGGTAAATCCATCATATGAAAACTGAGTCATTTTCAATTTACAAGCAATTTTTATTAAACAATATCCTGAGTTCATGATGCCATGAAATCCAACAAGACTTCGATGTATTTTAGAAGTGAAATGTGTCTGCAGTATCACAAATCTTCCACCATACTCAATAGTGGGACAGGATGCTTCTAAACATTCATGCCAAACCCACCTGGAACATTTGTTGCTGAAAAGTCTGGATACAGTACTTTGTCAATCAAAGCACATAACTCAAATAGAAGTCCAGTCACAGAATAGCCAACATGGTCACATGGTCACATCTGTGATGTTATTGCAGCAAAGAAAAGGCATTTTTATAAAATGCGTGTTATGCATTATTCGTGAGCATTAAACAGAGTGGCATCCGCTGATATTTTCTGAGTTCCACTGCTCATCATTGCATGATAAATTTGGGTTCTGGTCCAGCATTTGTAGATATTTTCCAAATCCAAATCTAAATATTGGTCCGATGAACACGTTCAAGCAAGCAGCTATTTTCTTACTTATGGATGTCCCACAGGTGCCTTACTTGTGTGACATGTTCTGTGGTCTTTCCCTTTTTCAAAATTTAGCCAAAAGAAAAGGGACTCTGCAGTGGAAGTTAATAGACATTCTGATCATCTTAAAAAAATAAAATGTGAACTTCAAAATTGCAATATAATTCAGTTCAGTTTACCGAAATTGCGAGATGTAAAAAAATTGATAAAACCAACAAAACAGAGAAAGTGCAAAATCCCTAAGGTACAATTCATGGAGAGCAAACAGGAAAATAACTAAGAAAAAGCTTTTGGCATAAACCTAAATATACCCCCTCTTTAAAGGATATTAGGCATCATTTTTCCATAGAAGCACAGCAGGGAATGGACGATGCCAGCCAACAGTGTCCCCAAGTATATTGGATTAGCTAGCCTAGAGACAAAGACATGAGACGTCAACTGGGAGCTGACCCAAACAATGTGGTATGGTTAACTACATACTGATAGTTTATAGTTTACATGAAAATACCTCTGGTAGGTGGTCATGCGGTAGTACTGGGTGAAAATGCTTCTAGCCAGCCATGGGAAGAGGAACGCACAGATGAGGCCTCCATAGCCTCCAAACATGGCAGCTATCAGCAGGATGGCAGCTCCACTTAGAGATGGAAAAAACAGGGTCCAATAGTACAGAACTGGAGAGAAATAGCACCATCAAACATGGGTCAACACAGAGAAAGGACGTTTAATGGTAGAATGATTACTACCGCAAGCAATATTTGCTGTTCATTGCTTAAAATAAAACTAACATAATAACTACCATCAGACTCTCTGGGCTTGTGATGTATTGGCTCATTTATGTACTGCTTTAACAGTTTGCTGAGTTGCTGATGCCTGAAAACAACATAAGCAGATCTCAATCCGCATCAAGAACTCAAGAAATGTACAAAAACGGTTCACTTATTTCTACACATTGTTCACCTGAATGTCTTTCCCTGCTTGCAGAGATCCAGTGGTGTGAGGCCGCTGTAGTTCTTCTGATGAAGCACTATGCAGCCAGTCTTCTGCAGCAGAGCCCAACACACTTCTACTCCACCCCTCTCTGCAGCAACATGGAGCGCTGTCGCTCCCCGCTGGTCAACTGCGTTCACAACACACCGCTGGACAAGAAAACCAATAACCCCGCCCCCACAATTTATGCCACTGCTTGAAGACCTGACATTGTTAAATTTTTATGCTATATATTTATAGTTTAATGTTTGTTTTAATTATGTTAAATTTGCAGCATCAGTGCATACATCAGGGCAAAAAAAAGTTAAAACTATGTCAATTTGGAATATTTCATACCTGGTCTTTGAGCAAATAGCGAATCATGTCAATATTGCCGGTGGATGCAGCGAGATGCAGAGGCGTCACCTTGTACATGTCTGCGTCAGAGAATCGGAACACTCCTGTCTCCCACAGATAGTGCACAGCGACTCTTAGAGAGGTGAGCAACAGTTAGAGCATACAAAAAAAATAAATAAATAAAAAATATTTGTTTTGAAGTGTTTCTTCCGCTTACATGTTGCCCCCGGTAACTGCATGATGCATGGATGTTTTCCCCTGCAAGTCCACAAGCCGCAAGTCTGCCCCATATTGCATCATTTTATGCATGTTGTAGATGTTTCCCTGCCTGTTGATGGAACACATGCAAATGCGTGTATCCTGGGCTTTTGTTTGAGAAGGTAAAAGCAGCACCTTGTGGAAGATTCATATCCTTTGAATGATTCCACATTTTGTCCCGTTACAACTGCAAACCTGAAAGTTTTACGTTGAAAAAACAAAAAAAAAAACAAAGTTCACAGAGATGGAAAGGTGAGATGGAAAAATTACTTGATTCCATTATCTCAGACAAATCAGGCCTACGGCATGATATGGTCACCATCATGTTTCACTGCAGGAATGCTATGCTGAAGGCAGTGTTAAGTACTTTGCATATACTGCAAAAATATGACCAGAGCATCTTCTTCTACATGTTTATAATTTCCTTTGCGTGGCTTGAATTAAAACTGCCTTTCTTTCAAGAATGGGTTTCTTCTTGACACTTCTCCTTTAAAATTATTGTCTTATAATGTAATTCTGCTTAATAGCGCTCAATAACTTTATTTCTGATATGTTTAGTGTTTTCATTGGTCTTCAGGATGGTTTGTTCACTAATCTTTTCTATGAAACGTCTGACAACATTCGCTTCAAACAAAGTAAAGTTTTTGTTTATTCAAGATTGCACTGATTTCCGGTCACACATATGTATTTTGTGCAAATGCCAACAATGTCAGTTTTGGTCTCATGTGCCCAGAAGAACTTCTTTTACTTGTCTGAGGTCTTCCCTACACAGTTTGCCACCTACAAGAAAAAAACTGAATCTGTAATTTCCCAACTATGAGCTACTTTGTGTTAGATTATCATATTAAATCATTGTAAAATGCAATGATTAGAGAGGTTTATTAGAGAGTTTGTAATTGTAACTGGAAAATGTGAAAAAATGATCAACAGGTATGAATACTTTTTGCAAGGCAATGGGTGCAGCTTCTGCTCACCTGCAGGCAAAATGAAAAGCTGTCTGCCCTGAATCACACGTCATGTTAGGGTCCGCACCAGAACTGAGAAAGAAGTCTACAAGGGAGCGGTTTCCATGGAGAGCAGCATAATGAAGAGGACTGAATCCACCCCAGCCTAAATAAACAAATGCACATCACAGTCAGAATGGAAGACGTCCCGTTTCACTGAAGTTACATGCTTTAGTTCAGTTTGAGTTTGTGCTGTCCATCTATCTACCACAGGACCTGTACCAGAACATCATACAGGTTAACTACAGCAGGGTTGGGTTTCCTCCTGGCAACGTCACAAAATCACACATGGAGAACCACCAGGCATGCAGATAACAGTGAGCAATAACAGCTGTGTTGGTGTAGTAGTTATAAGCTATAATGCATATTATGCAGACATTTCACACAGACATAAAAAGTGTTGTTGTTTTTTTCCTAATAGGATAAAGACAAACTAGAGAAATGATCAGGAAGAGGTTAAACCCTCCTGACAGGAAAACAGAATGAAGAAAGTGACTTCCTCATTCAAAGCAATGAATGATTTAATACATTTTAAGTTTACACTGCATCTAATGTTACCTTACCTGTTTGCCTGAGGATTGTTCGATCATTTTGCACGAAAAGTATGCACTGTTCAACATCCCCTCTTTGTATACAGTCAAATATGTCTCCACCACTAATGGTGCACAGAGGCATCGCATGCATTGTGATGGGGGCACAAAATCTGTCCTCCACGATTTCCATCGGCTTGAAACTGGAGCGACACTGAAATCAGATCAACAGAAAACGCGCCATTACATCACGATGAAAAGCGAAACAGAGGATCATCTTTCCCAGCAAGCAATCACTCAAAATCTTTTTTTTTTTTTTTTTGGTGTGTGTTAAATGTAGACCGCTCCCTAGGCCCCCCATTGGTTGAAACAGGTCACATGACTTACTGCTACTGCGCTTGAGATCACTATGCACTAGATGACGTATGCATTATTATGCTAATGAGATACATGCAAACGAAAACAACAACTTAAACAGCATATTTCGGTTCAGTTGTGGAATAGAGTCAGTTTAATAGTAGTTAAAGTTTAAAGCCGTCATGGTTCATGCTTTTACTTACATTTTAACACATTCTGAATTATGTATCACAAACTACAAAGACGGACTGCTGAGCTTCTAAAACAGGTCCTCGAGAGCTGCAACTTTCACGTGCTTCCCTGCTCCAACACACCTGAATCAAATGAATGGGCTCGTTAGCAGGTCTGTTCAGAGCTGGTTGGGTTTCTGTGAACTCAGATTCTCTAACACTCAGTAATGGGCAAATTAAATAGGTCATTTTAACAGACTCCCTCTCAAGTTGTTTTAGAACTGTTAGGACAAAAATATGTTTCTGTTAATCTACACCAGCCGCGTTATAGAGTCATCTGTTAAGAAGTGCTAATGAGGAAAAAAAAATAAAATTCAACGTTACAGGTGAGTGAACCTCCCGGAAACCTTGACATTTCCTAAAGGTCCGGTAAAGGTTACTTTTTAATCGTTTTGGACCTTTGCATGGCCTGAAAGTTCCCAAAATTTACCGTACTGTAAAGTAATTGTCAAAGAACGTTCCCTAAAAGTTCTCCAAAGTGTGATAGTAGGAACTTTCAGAAACTACTTCCTAATGCTTTAAACTGTGAACCTCCCAGGAACATTTAAGAGTTGTTTCCTAAAGGCCCAGGAAAGGTCAGATTTTGAGTGTTGTAGGGAATTTAGAGATTTTTCTGATGGTCACGGAAGGTTATAAGGTGCAAACCCCCAGGAAAACTTTAAGAAACCTTCCGCATGAAGTATTTTCCATAAGAATGGGAAATATTATGAAGGTGACATTATGAAAGTGGTAGGCAGATCTCAGCGAACCATTGCAGAACATTTCTTGATAGATCCCACAATTTCTGGTGTCGGTGCTGAAATCAAACATCAAGGAACCTTATCATTAAATGCTCTGAAGTTTGTCCAAATATTAGAAAATGTGGACATTTGGAGCCCATTCTCTGATGGTTTTCATCTGTGTAGCCCTTAGAAAATATTGCCTGAAGGTTTTAACAAGGTTAACCTGTGCCACATAAGGTATATTTAGTAATAATTACCTGCTTTGAAGGTATTTTGTATTAGATACATTATTTCAGTCTAATTATTGTCAGACTGGTGTATCATTTATACCCACAAGATGGCGATGTTTACTCACATTTCCTCTGCCATTTTTTTGTTTAGTTGAAATTCAAAATTTACTAATTTTCTTACAAGATCCAAATCTAGGTCTGTTGAAATTTTTTCTGTAACTGTTAAACGTCATCTATTTGCCCTGGCTTGAAAATTAAATATTAAACAATTTATTCACCAAGTTTGTTACTGATCTTTTAAGCGATCAGTAAGTATAAACTTTATATAGTTTATAAAGTCCTCTCAGCATGAGCTGTTGTCGTTGCTGAAGATCTGTGGTAACACAGTTTCGTTCATTAGAACTCCTTGTGCAAAGTGTTACAGATAAAAATACACGCTCAGATACAGTAAATCATGTCTGTCACCAACTATTATTAGAAATCAAAATTGTTTCAGAAGAAAATATTCAGTTTCACATAAAGCTAGGGGAGTGTTTTAGATTTCTTGATGTCTCTGGTGATCGATTAGATCGCTGGTGACTCAGACTATTAAAGTGTAAGATGGCAAGCCTCTAAAAACAACAGCTCCTCTTTGTCATGCAGGGAGGGCCTCATCTAACCAGCCAAGCAACAGTCTTTCACTTCTGCTTCTCTGAGGAAGTGAGAAAGCACATGACCTGAACCAGCTGATACAAGTTACAGTGCTTGTTCAAAGTCTACTAACTGCAGATTCATAAGGGGCGTGCTTTTCCGCAGCGGGGTCTGGTGGCGTGCGTTACTCGTCATGCAATAGCAGGTCCTGGCGTGTCTTTCCCCTGACATGGGAATACAGACAGACAGACCACTCACTCCTTCGGAAAAACACAACACATATGATACGATTCCTTAGGATCCAGGAAGCCTCTTTATGGCTCTGACACAACTACAGGTAAGGGTTTTCCGTCAGTTTTATGAATGGTTTTTCTTGTGAAATGTGTATCAGGCATGGAGTTGTTATGCTTCTCAGCATCCTTGCATTTTGGGATTCATAAAACAAACCAAAAACAATCTAAATTTTTTATATGAAATACAAGTTATTACTGGGATTCTTTAAAACATTGCTATTCACATTCTTTAACTTGGTGCATTTGATCAGATTACCTCTTAAGTACAAATTTCCCATCATTGTGGATTATAATCCTGCTTTAAATAGAAACGTTGCAAAGTAATACCATGTGACGAGGAAACAGTGTTCCAGTTAAATCTGTTTGGCAGCAAGACTCCAAATCTCTTCACCTGTTCATATGGTGTAAAGCTCACATTGGCACCCATAGAGAAGTATTCTTCTTCTTCTACTAAATGACACACTGTAATAACGACACAGTCAGTGCCGTTGTCAAATGATCTTGTTAAAAGTTGCCTAGGACACTTTGGTATATAAAGGACAAAGTAGAGGGTTTTTAGCACTAGGGTTTTAATGATATTAAGCATGCTGATTCCTCATAGAGGCCACCTTTGTGAATGAGAATGGCACATGACTGCCAGAAGCCAGTTTGTTATCTTATTTATCAGTTCCAACATGTGCTGAGAAGAGCAGAGAAGGAGGTTTGGTTTGGGACAAATTCAGATGAGGAAGTGAGACGGACCAAGGAAATATGATTAAGTGCATCTGCAAATATCACAGAAGCTCGTGGCACCTAAAAATAGAACAAACATTTTCAGGACTTCTACATATTTTCTCTCCAGGACCAAACTATGAAGAGAGAGAGGATCAATAAGGAAACAGGAGAGCTGAGTGCTTCGGGCGAGTTGTCTGCATCGGTGGAGGCGAAGGAAGAAAAGGTGGAGGGTTCTTCTGGAAACCCTCGGCTCCTTCAGGTGCTCAGAGAGCAGCTACAGGCGCTGGGGATTTATACGTACTCCAGCCATGACCACAAAACCGGCCATCATCGTTTGAAGCAACTAGAGCAGCATTTGCCTAAAATCCTCCATCTTCACACACAGGTATAATGTCTCCATCTTTGATCTCATATTTTAACCTGTTTGCACATTTCAAACTATTATATTTGTCAACAATGTCACTCGTTCTTTTGCTACTCTGAAAAAGAATTCTACTACATAATATTATCTAAATGGATAAACGACATTTATTAGCTTAGCTTTCAAAAGGTTAAGTGGATGCCACAATACAACTAGGTCTCCAGAACCGCATAAAATACCAAGAAGCTACATTAGATGCTTGGCATTCAGCTGATTTCAACACTAGCCTGTACTGAACCTCTACAATATCTCTCTGCAAACTTGGGACAAACTTCTGTCACATGGAATAAGAGTATTGCGTCACACTCATTGCTCCAGGTCTGGCTTGGATTAGCTGAGACAACAGACCATTTTCTTTGCTCAAACTTTGTCAAGGCTAAATTAAACCTCACTCTTGTTTTATTTCCCTCACTCCTGGATTCATGGTAATTCCATCTCTGCATGTGTAACACTGCTGACCAGACTTAGAGCTGCAGATGTAATCAGCCTTTGGTCTGTGTGCAGCTCTGTGTCTACACTGATGAATGAAAAGGTCTCATGACCAGAGATTTGACCAGATTTTATGGCCTCTCTTAAGAACAGCAAATTCAGCGTAATTTAATATCTTCCTATAGGATTACAAAGACTGCTTAGCATGTCATGAATTCTTTGTTATCATATTGTCTAATAAAGACTTCTATTTTATTGTGCTTTACCCAAAATGACCATTTTAAATAAATATATTCAAGTCATCGAATGCCGTTAAATATGCTTTTCAAAGACGTATTTATACCTTCTCGCCAGCTTTTTGAAAACCTATTGGAAAACATTTTGTTCGAGATCTGCAGAAACTGTAAATGTAGAAGAGAAACTACTTAAGAGATTGAACTGTCAGCTTTTTATATCTATTTATAGTGCTGGCCTAACAGTCATATTCTGCATGAATGTTACACTACTAGCTTATGTATTTTGATCTTACTGTTTTAACTTTACATTAGATGAAATGTTTTAGGTCAGTGAGGATCACAAAAATTATCTTTATTTCCTAAATGCAGAGAATTTGTCTTTTTTTGTTTGTTTTATTCAGAACGTTGCATACAATAGCTAGCATTTGTTAAAATTAACTCTATGATTTGGGTCATTTTTCATTAAAAGGCCCAGTTGGACTGAAGCTTTAATGCTCATGCTAATAAGCTGTGATGTAGCCTCAAAATTTCCACATAATGTTCTTTCTCATTATGTCATTTCCCCTTTAGCCAAACACTCTGACCACATCAAACTGCCGCCCCCTTGCTTCATAATAATGGGACATTCATTCCAATGATAGCTGTGTGTAAACCTCTGATCACCACTACTATTTCCTGACATCAGTTGGGTGCTAATTATGGACACTGAAATACATTCTGTTACAATGACACCTGGCTGTATGGGGGACGTATCATATGGTTGCTGGGTCATGAGGGTTGTTGGCAATCTTCCACGCTCAGGGTTGTTTTAAGGTGCTCTACCTGGAGAATAATGGTAATTCATCGGCTGAAGCTGAAATTATAGAACGTTAGTGCTGGCTTTAAATGACATTTTATTAAAACATACAGTCTGTTGCTGTTTGTTGAGTATTCAGGCAATGTGACAACAAGTAATTTAAAATACTAAGGCAACTTTGAGGGAATATTTGAGCACCATGCCCGAGCCATTCTGCAGTGGAAGAAGGCCCGCTTTTAAAGTTTAGTTTTGGTAACTATATGTTCATGTATGGGTCGGTGGATGTTAAATTGGAATGGGCATGTCAAGATGACGTACTATGGAAATAAAGTGTTATTCTAGGAATGCTTTGCTGTGAAACTTTTGCAGTCACTACTTATGTGAACATCAGTCTGACAAATAGCAGTCACCTCAGCTATGTTTATGGCCATGTTCCCCTCCACAATTTAAGAACAGTCTTCAGAAGTAGAATGATTTCTGTCTGCCACATGATAAAAATAACTGAGAAATGACTTTAGCAATGCCTCACAAAGGGTTCGGTTGGACTCTTAATTCTCCAGACTCTAAATCAATTTGACAACCTGTAAAATAAACACTAAGGAAGGTGGTCATCATCATCATCATCAAGTTTACTTGTAGATCACATTTAAGCAACAAGGCAATTCAAAATTCACTACGTGATTAAAACATACCACAATAAACAAACAAAAATCATTACACTACTTTGGAAATATAAAAAGAAATAATGAAAAGTTGTTTGTGTTCTTTTCACAACTTTATCCTAAATGTATTCTGTTGAGTTAAGGTCAGGTGGTCAAGTTCTTCCTCACCAAACTCACTTCACAGCTCTCTCTGAATCTTCATGGTTATGCACACAATCCCCTTTGCACTAAGCTTCTTGCCACACTCCAGCAGAACTCACAATGCAGCTGCCCAGCCATCGAATTTCATTCCACTGAGTTCTTTAAACACATTTTTAATTAATTTTGACAACTTGCTGATGGTCTTTTTTTTTCTACAGAGATTAGCTGATTTTACCACCTGCTTTGGGACAAGACAAGTAAATTAAGGCAGCCTTCACTTGTCAAAACAACTGAAGTTGTGATTTGAAGTGGAACATTAACAGTTTTTTCCCCCTTGCATCAGCATTTGCTACAATGTGGACTAGTATGCTACTCCAATGACAGAAAGCAGAAATAAAAAAATAAAAAACTGAAGTATTTACACGTTTCACAATAATCTCTTCAGTGGCTTATTCTAAATGTGCTTTCTCCTCTGATCACAGGTTTGTGAAGAAGGTGCCAGAGTTGATGGCACAGATATAAAGGGCCTTGCGGCTCTCACTGCTGACTCTCTCATACATAATATCTACAAAAGACTAGAAGGACGGCCCGCAGGTACTAAACTGTGTTCATATCAGCAGATGCACTGCTGGTAATTCAAAGCAGAGCTCCTTTCTCCCTACTTCTCTTTTTTTCCCCTCGTGCCTTTCATTTTTCCAGTAGATTTTTCTATGTTGGTCATACTTTTGAAAATGGACAGCAATAAACAGCAAAACCATCTTCCAGCTTTTCAGTTTCATCATGATGTTCTTTCCAGATCCACTTTAGTGAGCTGTATTTGTGGAAGTTTGTTTATAGATTGCATTAGGTTATTTAGGGAACTTCCTGGTTCTGTTTTTGATACCCGTCTCAACAAAGTTGAAAGTATGTGTGTTGTAAGTATTTGACACAACAAACTGTGTCCTAATTTTTGACCCAGCTGGTCAAACGCATCTGAACTGGTGTTTTGTCTAAGAAAATAAAAGCAACTTTTTCATTGAAAAAACTGCCTGTGTTCTTCTGACTACCACCTTGTCAAAATAAAGTCTTATTCATGCGAAGGTCTTAAAATTTCATGCTAATTTATTCCCTTTTTATGACTAATTTATCTGCAACTGTGTGACTCACTTTAGATTTGTTGTCAAGAAAATCTTTATAAAGTTAGAGCCCCACTGCCTTTTGGTTTCACTTTAGTCTGTTATGATTTGTTATTGCTAAATATCTTGTATCTTTTTAGAGCAGGCCCGTGAAGAGGTCGTTCACTTCCTCAAAAGACCAGATGGAAACACAAGTTGTACACCAGAGACATGTTCTGGCTGGAACCTGTTAAAGTCCCTTCTGTTGCTCACATCAGACTCTGCAGTAAGTGATGCACACCAATTATATTATTACAGATAAATTATACAAAAAAACAATCCATTCTGAATGTTGCCTTTGCTTTTATGTGTTTGCAGGAAATATTATCTTATTTAAACCCAGAGCTGCCTGCTGCTTTGGTGAAATGTCTGTACTTACTGGTGTGCCTTCCTGCAAAAAAGGAGAACACATCCATAGAGCTGACCTTCCAGAAGCCTCTCACACAGGTCAGTAAGCAATGAAATGACACTCATTATTTCTATATTTTCCACTTTAAAGGAGTCAGTTTATCAACAGTTGCTTAGGTAATACAAATGGCTTTTCTTTAGGTGTATGATGCTTTCTTACTAATTTTCAGACAGTGGTTTTACTATTCAATCACAATAAAAAAGAACATAAATTGGTGAACAAAACGTCCAAACTGGAGTTTTGTCTACTGATGACAAGGAAATAAAATTAACCTAATGCACAATGGTACAAGTAATTTCTTTGTGCCATTGTTTTGCATCACTCTAAATCAAAAATTTAAGAGATAAATTATTATTACTGCTCCATGTTGTTTTCCAAAGGAAGGTGGGTGGATTATCTGAAAGACAGTGAATCCTTTAAGTCCAATTACATCTTTGATGTACCATCCTTCTGCTCTTAATACATTTTAGGACCACAGATGTTCTTCCTCCAATCTTTTCTAACTTCCTTCATTATTTTTAGGACAAATTTGACTGACAGATTTTTGGCACTTTTTATAATGTTATGATTATTTTCTATTTTTTCCTTATGTCCACAGAACAGAGGTTCATCTGACTTAAGATATATTTTAAATACTTATTGACTGATTCAAAACAATAGGTCAAAATTACAAAATCCTGTTCTTTTTGGGAGGACTGTGTCATGACCTTAGAGTTTTAAACAGTACTAATGTCGTGTTTAATTGTCTGAAACTCAGATCACACCTAAAATATTTTGGTTTTAAGATGGGAACACTCAGATTTAAGCATTGTTATGCTAACTGTCAATAACCATGAAATAATACATTTCTTTTTTACTTATGCATTTAAACACTGAAGGAATATTCTGTCATAGATAGCAGACAGTACTATGTATGCTTCTGTTTTTATGTGATGAAACATCAGAAATGCCAATTAATAGTTTTTCTGCAGTTTTGACAGTGTTGATGCAACTTTAAAATGAATACGAAGTTTATTTTATTCCAAATTTGGGCTCAGGAAAGTCCAGTTTTCTATATTGGAATTAAATCCTTTTGCTCAGGTTTTATGAACTGGACCTCAAAAATTCATAATTCTTACAATGCAACACCATTTATTTTTGTATATTTTCTGGACATTGCACAGACATCCTAGTAATATTTTTCCCTCTGCATATGTTTTTGCAGATTTTCCTTCAACTTTCCAAGTACCCACACAACGTGGAACAGCTGGTAGAGACTGAGGAGCTGCAGTGTCTCATCATCGGACTCACATCATTATGCGATCAGACCAGTCCACAGTGGAGGCACCAGGCGTCATGCGTTCTCAAAGCTGTCTCTTCCGTACCAACAAACAAAACGGTTCCAAGTTTATTACGTAAGATGACCAAAAACTAATGATGATGCATAATGTTTTGTTGTTTTATTCACTGTCAGTTAGGAGTTGACTGACAAAAGTTGAATAAAAATAGTTGATTTAAAAAGGATGTTATTGTGCTTGCTGTCTTTTAGAGGCGAGGTAACCTTTCTGAATACTACTACATATATATTTTAGCTAAATCTGCTCATTCATGAACTTCATCTTTTTTATTGAAGGTTATCAGACCTATCCAGCTTGATATTTCATTTTCCTAACTTTTCAGGCCTTTTACGTGTAATAATATTTAGGAAACTAATGAAATGTATTACTGCTTAATTTTTGTGTGTTTTTACATTTTTCTCCAAAGGCAAAAACTGTGTTCGAATATGTATCCAGAACCTGATGCACATCAAAGCCAAAGTTTCAGGATCAATGCTAGCTGAGGTGGCAGTGGCTGTGTTTAGCTTTGTAAGAGACACTTATTACCTGAGTCCAGCCCTTTTTACTGAGTTTGACACCAACAACGGCTACAAGGCCCTGAAAAACATCCTCAAACGGTAAGATTGTATGTTAAAAGTATATTTAAGTGTTAAAGTTACGCACTCCAAATCCAGAACTTAATTCAATCGAAACACTCAGAAAGTGACTACTAAGCTTTTGCAAAGATTCACATTTTAGTCTTAAACATGCAAAACAAAACAAAAAAATACAATCATGACCTTCAATCAGTGTAAAATTACACTGAAGGTTTTGATTATAACATATAAAAATGCAATTAAAAATAATAAGGGGAGGGAATGCTTTTGCAAAGCACTGTAGTAGACGGCAAGATGAAGCTGAAAGAACTAATTGGTATAAAGCGTTTTAAATGTCCAGTTATCTACAGCCAGACTTGTCTGCATCCTGAGTTAAAATTATGACATTTTTATTCATCCTTGCTATTAATTGGTCTTTTTTTCCCTCCTGACTTTTCAATAACAAGCTGTGAAGAAGGCGTGCCCTTGGATCAGTTTCAGCCTGTGGACGAATTGTTGGCTCTGATCGCAGATTTCACTCTCCTTGGAAAAGCAGAGCTGAAAGTGGCTCTTTGTGTGCCCAATCCCCAGCCTGCAGGCTTCAAGTTCGATCCGCCACTCACTAAAGGTTGGTCAGGTCTTTCTAAGACCTTCTCTATTGTTATTCTCTTGCCAACTCTGTCTTATTATCTCCGCTTGTTTCATGAGGATAAACTCTGAACTACTCCTTACAAATTACTATGTAATTAGTATCACATGCATGGCTCAGCAAAGGTGGACTCAGGGAGGGGGAAGCCTACTCAAAGGAACCACACACTTCATCCCTACTTTGCACTTTTGCCCTCGTATAATCCAGCTAAACTG
This sequence comes from Poecilia latipinna, assembly GCF_001443285.1. Lineage (NCBI taxonomy): Eukaryota > Metazoa > Chordata > Actinopteri > Cyprinodontiformes > Poeciliidae > Poecilia > Poecilia latipinna. Next base: position 149,004 of record NW_015112729.1, read on the forward strand.
CATCAACCCCCCTCGGCTGATTTCCCACAGACCCTGACTCTTCACTCCCCGTACCGCTGCCCCCTTTGCAGTCTGCAGCCTCCCTCAACTTAACAGGAAGCTGAGGTGATTATGTCTGGGATGATGAAGTGGAGGCTCCCCCTCTAACTCTGTTAGGATGCCCCGCATCCATTCACCACTGGCCTACAGCAGCCAGTCATCTATCATCGACACACACACACACTTCCATCCAGCACTCATAAATAGAGGGTCTATAATATACATACACAGATCGAGCCTCTCTGTAGCCATCCATCACATCAAGGAGCAGATCTGTTTCCAGCAGAGGGACCTGGTGCTGTTTTTAAAAACTTAACATGATACAGTTTTAAGAGTGGAAATGAATCCCATTATTAAATAGATTTATGTTTATTTACAAGCAAAAGTCTTTTTTTTTTTTTTGCACGTTAAATGTAGGACTTTTTCTAAATATTTTGACAAGGCACCAGACAAATGTTATTAGGGGAGATTATAATACATTCTTTGCATTTATGGCCAGAAATCTGTTTGTTTTGATGCAATCAGGGCACATAAAACTTAACTCATCTTTTTGGCCCTGCATGCTGTGTATTATAAAGACTTTATGTATTTGTCTGTAATATTAGCTGTTTGACCTTATCAGAGAAAACTCTTACAGAGGAAGTTTGTCTAAGTTGTGCATGGATTGGTATTATGCAGGTTGAATTATGTGATTACACCAATCTAATGGATGCATATATATATATATATATATATATATATATATATATATATATATAAAATAAGTTTAAAAAAAAAAAAAAACTTATTTACAAAGCAAAAGTTAATGATTCATTTAAAAATCTCCAGGTCTGGCAGTAAAGAACCTTCCTGCCTTCCACCTGCTGCAGGCCTCTTTGCTGCGTTCCCAGGATTCTCACTTCTGCTGTCAGCTGCTTCGAACCCTGCAGACAATATGGGAGAAGGACCCGGCTAATTTTTTCCTCTTAGAGTGGACTGTCCAATCGATGGCCCAACTAGCGACCCGTGTGTGCCGTAAACCGCTGCCTGTGCAGAAAATTTTCTTTTCTATGCTGGAAATGGTAGGGATTTTCACCATGAATGACTTGTTTTAGATTTTGAAGTGATTAGTTTTAACTGCCTTGTTGTCTTTCAGGTGGTGTTTAAATTGAGCTATATACCCCATGAGACACTGCGCGCCCTGCTAGGTGTACTCAAGCAGAACTGGGCTGGGACTGGTGGAGCGGCAAGGACAGAATTTAGTGTGGTGGCAGTTCAGTGTTTTCACAAGTGAGAAGTTGCATTTTTTAACAGGATTTACAGAATGACATACTTTTTTTTTTTTACATGAGTTTGTTCTTTGTCTGGATTTTCATTTTTTTCTTTGACTCAGGTGAAGTAGAATGTAGTTATCCCTGGAAAAGTGTTTTATTTCTCCTTGTTTCCTTTCTACAGTAATGGCAAAAGCCGTCTCTTTCTCCTTTTTTGTAGGATGATTGTACACAGCACTATGCTAACAGAGGTGCTAAGTGACTGGGGGTTGCTCGAGCTGCTGCTTGGAGAACTTCGTAGGAGGGCTAAGATCCTGAGGAAGGCTGGTAATGTTTCTGAAACTTATGTTAAATATTTATCTTTTATATGAAAATATCAAAAAAATTGCTTACCCGTGCTTGTTTTAGCTAACTAAGGTGTGACAGTCTCTTAACATTATAAACTGAAGCCAAAAGTAATTTTTCTTAACTGCTAGCACTTTTAAGTGAATTTTTCTTTTCAGATCCTTTGCAGCTGCAGTCTGTGGAGGAAAATGAGAGACAACTCACTACATGCATGCTTCAAGTTGTTTCAACCCTTACTTTAAGATCTATTAAAAATACAGGTACGTTGTTTCAGTTAATTTTATTCAGACGTGTTTTTAATAAATGTATGAACTTCTATTTCATGAAAGTACATACAGCCTTCTTAAAATTGAAATAAATCTTGCTGCATTAAGTTTAATTTAATGCAGCGAAATTACGGGATTACGCTATTTTATTTATTTCATTTCATTTTTACAACTTTATATACATCTATTTATATAAGTATATGCAATTTTATTTATTTTTCTATGTATTTATTATTTTATTCTTAATTATAAATAGCTTTGTTTGATTAATACAGTTTAACAGAGTTTTGTGTTGTACAGGTGAACCCAAATTACAGTGGGTAGCAGTGTTTTATTTTATTGTCTTCATACAGATAAATACAAGTAATCTTATACACAGTGGCGTTCTTTAGTTTGTTTTTTTAATCCATTAAAGTGTAAATCATTTTATGTATTTTTTTTGTTTTTTTTTTACTCATCTAAATATAATGAAGTATAATTTTTAATTTGTGTTTTCCAGTTTCATTGCGGGATCTCGGCATGGTCCCCTACATAAAGATCTTCCTGGATGACGATCAGTATCGGGGTCCGACGCTCAGCATTTTGGAGCAGCTCGCCGAAATCAACCCCGACGAATTCATGAGCACAGCAGTCGGAGCCCTCTGCTCCTCCACGCAGCAGGAGCTCAGGTTGAAGCTGGACCTCTTGCTGGTATGCAGCACATGTACAGACAAGCGGAGATGACAGCTCACACACACACACACTTATCCAGATGCACTCAGATGCTTGGAGATCTCAGCTGAGCTCTAAATGCAGTTTCGCTCCACATTCAATTGTAACAATTTGTAATGCACTTAAAGCATGATAAGCTTGTGAATTTATTTTCTGAGCATGTGGGACTTTGATTCCATTACAGACAAATGCAGATTGATTTGCTAAAACTGATTTAGCTGTTAACTCTGGACCGATTTGATTAGGCCGGCAGACTTGTGCTGTGTAGCTCTGAAGATTACCACCTCTATCGGATCAGTGAATGGGACAAAGATCTCATTAAAGCCTAACTAAGTTACACACCTACTGTATGTGTCCATTTTTATAGATGGCAGCAAAAGGAGCACTCACACATGAACGCTCTTCGTGTCTTCGCGTGTGCATCGCGTGCACGAGCAGGACTGCGCGTGTGTGCGACTCTTTGTGCTAACGCGGTTATAGCAGGTGGCAATCAGATTGGCTACGACCTGGGTTGGCGAGTGTTGAGAGCCATTGTGATTACTCCAGTTTCATTTAATCACATTTTTCCCTGCGTTCTGTCTCACACATTACCTACCTGATGGATTAGCTCTCTAAATTCAATAAAGATAATGTGATTTTGTTCACAACCAAAAACTAGTTACTAGAAATGATTTATGATTTATCTGTATGTTTCATCTGTTTTTCATGACACTTTTTTAATTGACTAAGAAGATGCGCTACAAGCCAAGACTTGGAGAAAAGCTTAGTCTTAAATTTCTTTTTCAACCAAAAGAATGAATTGCTTGATTCATATGTGTTGTAACTGTGTTTGTCCATTGCTCTGTCTCACTAGTCTGTGCTGAGAGTGTTGGAGAGCCCCAACACCTGGGACGCCTTTAGGAAGGCAGGAGGCTTCACTGGACTGCTGTCTCTGATGGTGGACATGGAGGGAGCTCTGTCTGATCCCCCTAACGGAGACGTGTGGAAGACTCTGGGGCATCAGCAGCTGCTGGAGCTGCTTCTCCTCATTCTGCACATCATGGCTCTGGCTGTCCATCTTCACATTGTAAATGCTCACCATTTTCAAACTGAGGGATTTTATGAGAGACTCTCAGATGCTCTTCTCCAACTGGGCTGCTTCCACATTGAAGGCCATGAGTGGGAAGGAGAAAAATGCTCCTGCCCTCAGACCTCAGATGAAAACCAGTCTTCAGGTTTTTTTCAGTTTGTTGAGCTGGCAGAAGCCTTGGCAGCTCCTAAGAGTTGCTCCGGTTCACCTCAGCAAAATCTGCCCATCACTCTTCAGATGTGCATACGGCTGCTGTCTCACCTAGACCAGTTTGCCACGGGGACCTACTCTCCTCAGGCTTTAAAACTGGGACAAGAGTCCAGTGGAGACCGTGACGAAAATAGAAAGACACTACATGGACCAGAAGGACATGAAGGAGTTAATTTGGGACCTCCATCAGTTTTGTCAGGTTCAGGTCCACAGTCCACAGAGGAGAAACTAGGAAGTTTCAAAAACACAGTACCCAGCAGTCCCACCATGAGTACCGTGACCCAGTTTAGGTAGATATTACTAGATTCCTTTAAATGTATATGTATTTTTTTTAACCAAGAGGTTAACAAAGGCTGCTTGTTTATAGTGTCACATTGAGAATAATTTGTTTATTTTTTATGCTTTACAGTAAGTTCACATGTGATCAGGTTATTCTTCATCCAGGAGCAGTCACAGTGATCATGACTCTCCTCCCACATGTGTTTGCTCCAGAAGACCCACAGGTGACTGCGGTAGCTTTGGTTAAATAAGATACGATTGACACAGTCCTTCTAATTTACACAAATGATTATGAACTAATTGTGAAATCAGATGTTTCATCTGTAAACAGCTTGGCCTGTAGCATGATTGACAAGATTCGACAGTTATGTGGGCAGTATTGTTTCTAAGGAGTTTTGCTTATTCTCCTACATGTAGTGATTTTTTTTTTATTTAACCAATAAGATCCCATTTAGATTTAAAACTTCTTTTCAAGGAGGAGCTGGCGAAGATATGCAGCAGCAATTAAAACACGGTTACGACAATGACACAATTAAATACAGGCAAAAAAAGGAGGAAAAAAATTACATGAAAATAATTCAATTGAAATGACAAGTAGTCTAAATTAATTAGTTGCATGTTAGCTTTGTGGGATCTTAGTTTTGATTTAAGCACACTCAATAAAATAAACTTGCAAAAAGGCTTGAATTTAATTCAGTTTTTTTTTTTTTTTCATTTTGCAGCTCTCTATGGAGATGCAGTGCTCGCTGGCTCACCACATCCTATCTATGGTCAAATCTGAGCGAAACCGACAGATAATGTGTGAGGGTGGACTGGTGTCCACTCTCCTGGCTCATTGCCGCAGCATACTGCTGTCTCCGAACCACCATCTGCATCTACCTGTGACGCGGATTTTTGAGAAGCTCTCTTCCCAAGCCATTTCGCACTCTGAGTTCAGGTGAGACACGGCCTGTTGCTACGGTTTGATGTTTGAGTGTTTGTGCTAAAGTTTTCTGTATTTGCATCCTCTCAGACAGTTCCTGTGCTTAGGAGATCCTCTCATGTGTTTGGCAGACCAAACATCCAAGCAGGTTCCGACAGAAAACAATCCAACACTTCAGACATCAAATTCAAAGGGTAAACATTTCACTTAAAATTCAATGATTGTTGTAGAAGCCCTAAAAGGCAAGTAAGAATATTTCTGTTATTGATCTGTTTTTTTTTTTTAAGTCTGACAAACGGTTGTCTTTTCGTGACCTTAAAGTATGTTTTAATGCACAAATATTTTTTCTTGAACAAAATCTGAGATTGACTGAATAAAACATTTGGAAGTCCTTTGTACTCATCTTGACATCTGGTAGAATAACAAACACTGAAAAATAAATGTGGTCTAATTAGTCTTTTGTATGAAAGTTTTTGGAAACCTGAGTCTTAAAAATATAATTTTTTCCGTATTTCCTAATGTCTGGGTATCTACGTACAAGGCAGGTTAGGTCATTGCATTAATATCTGTCCTTGAGAGGGCCCGTTATTTATAACTCCTCCTTCACTTTTAATCTTAATAAAAACCAAATACATATTTCATAACCAATAAAACTCCAGGGATGTTTGCTAGGGAAACAAATCACATTTGCAGGTTGGGCTACATCAGAGATGGATTCTTGAAAAGCAATTTTTCTCGCTTGCCTCTCAGAGCTCCGGCAGATATCTTGTCCCTCTTTAAACTTTCTCTTCTTTAAACCAGATGAGAACACAGATGCTGAATCTTCTCGGAAGACACTGAAACGGTCCTTCAGCTTGTTGCAGCCTTCGACATCGTTCGGTTCTGCCATCCCTGCCCACCAGATTGTCAGTCTGGTTTCCATGACGGCACCACGCACCTTCAGACCACACAGAGTGTCTTCCTCACCTGCCTTTGTAGAGTTTGATATGAGCGAGAGTGGATATGGGTGAGTTGTTTACAAAAAAAATGTTGCAATAAGATCTGCAGCAGAAAATCGATCATTTAACCAACGTCATGTTTGTTTGTAGGTGTCTTTTCCTTCCCTCTGTAGCCATGGTGAAAGGCGTGACTGCTGATTCTATCGCAACAGGTGGAATTGGAGGAGGTAATTAATAATTCATACTGTTCAACTGCTTTGTGTGTTATCTAGTGATGTATAAAATGTTAAATGCCTCTCTCGTGTTCAAGAATGCAGAGGCTTTCCGCCAACATCCGGCCTGTCATTTACCTGCTGGTTCCAGATCAACAGGTTCAGCTCAGCTTGTGATTCCCACCCGATCCGTCTGCTGTCAGTGGTCCGCCACATGTCGCGAACTGAACAACAATATATCTGTTTGTCAATCTCCTTCTCAGCCTATGATGGCTGTCTGGTCATCTCCACAGAGGAGGAAGCATTCACATACCTAGGTAGGAGAAGCAGAACTTGGCTTTTGTTTGTCTTTTTTTTTTTTATTTCTCAGAACTGTCAGGAAGCCCAAGTAGACAAACGCGGCCACTGTTTGTTTTGTTCAGATATGATGGAGCCAGAAGTTTGCTCTCCGACTTCTTTGCCCTCGTCGCTCAGGTTCCGCTGCTCCAGCATGTTGGTCCCTGGCCAGTGGCACCATTTGGCTGTCGTCATGGCCAAAGATGTGAAGAAAAGCTGCTTGACCTCAGCCTACTTCAATGGAAAGGCAGTGGGAACAGGAAAGGTAGATGGGAGATGTGAGAGGGAGCTGATGATTGAGCGAATGGATCTAGTGTTTCACATCATTTAATTTTTTTTACTTGTTTTCCTCAGATGAAGTATATTCAGCCATTCCCAGGTCAGTTTGTCTCCATGGACCCTACAGCTGTGATTGATGTGTATGGACTGATAGGGACTCCAGCGATGTGGAAAGATCATGCGGCGTTGGTGTGGCGTGTGGGTCCCTGCCACCTGTTTGAAGAGGTGTTGAGCTCAGAGTCTGTGGCCGTGGTTTACACACAAGGCACTGCATACCTGGGGAACTTCCTGGCTCTGTGTAACACGGGTGAGTCTGTGTTTCGCAAGAGATCTGAAACAAGTCATTTGTTTATTTTCAAGAAGTACTTGAAGTTAAAATTTTTATTGTGCTTTGTTTTTAGTTTTTATGGAGTGAGAAGGCATATTTGTGTATATTCACGACAACCAGGTCTAATCAGTTACTGTCATGTTTATCTGTTATGTTCATTTTTTTTTTTTAGCATTCTCAGAATAGGCCCTGGTTCTGTTGCAGTACAAAATCAATAACTGAACACTGTAGTTTCTAAACTTGATAATGTTTCTTTGACTCATATCAAAGAAATATTTACTTGTCATGGTGTTATGGTTACATGTTTAGCGCTTGTTTCCAGGCTCTGATCCGAATGCCGAGTCTTCGTCGCTCAGACTTGTTTATGAGGAAAGGGTCTCTTTTGGCATCAACCCTGCAGTTTCCACTTTAACAAATGTGGTGCAGATTAGAGAGGATTACAATGAGGTGGATTGCAGACTCATTGCGAAAGAGGTATGGCTGAGGCGAATCCTTTCTGAACATGATTCTGTCGTTTTCAAGAAGAATAACAGTAATTTTGTGTATTTACAGATGGGGATAACGTCTCGAGATCACTCAACACCGGTTTTTTTCCTTCAAAACATTAGCAAGCACCTGAGCGGTACAGCTCGCACCATAGGTGCTGCCTTGATTGGGCGTTTTGGTAAGCAAGATAAGGTTTTGAAAAGTTCACTGAAAAGTCTTTGAGTTTTATTTTTAATCTCTGGAGTGTCTTTTTTTTCCAGGTGTCCGAACTTTCATCCCCAAGTCTGCTTCCACTGGTTTTCTGTATGTTGGTGGGCCTGCCGTTGTTCTTAGTCTTGTTGCCATGGCGCCGGATGACAGCTCTTTGTACGCGGCTATTAAAGTTCTTCTCTCAGTGCTGGAAACAAACTCCGCAATGCAGGCCGAAATGAACCGCATCAATGGATACAAGGTTTTTCTGAGCTTAGCAACACACCTGTAAAATCACTTTTGTTTCAGGCATGAACATTTTCTTACAGTGCGGGTCTGTTTTGTTGTATTTTGTACTTTATCTAGCTGTTAGCCTTCCTGCTGAAGATGAAGAGCAATCTTGTCAGCCATCGAACCTTTCAGCTGGCTTTGTGCCTCTCAAGTTCAGTGGAGATGAGCTGTGGAACTGGTTACCTACAGGACACGCCTGCTTTCCAGGCGCTGCTGTGTGACTTGGAGGTAAAAATCAGCATAGCTTTTAAAAGTTAAACATATGGAAGAGTTTTGTTTGTTTTTTCTTTAACTGAAATAAAAACTTTTTCTTTATCCCTCATTTTTAGGTGTGGCAGAATACGCCAGACAGCCTGGACCTCTCAGTCCTAAAATACTTTGCTGATATCCTGAAATCCTCCAGGTAATCTTCAGAGCTTGTGGTTTGCTGTTATAAGTCCATATCCAGACTAGGACTGTACCACAACAATTAAAAGTGTCCAGAACATTGATAGTCTTCTACTCCCTGTTACTCACAAAGCAGCTTGAAAGTTTCCACACTTACCTGAGTATTCCCAAAGCTTTCTCTGTGAGATTATAAGGAAAGACACTAATGTTGTGATGATTTTACAATAGTTGAAGCCTCAAAAATGGGTATAATATCCACCAGGTTGAAATTTGTTGTGAATGACGTTGTTGGCAGAATGCCTTTAGAGTTAGCGTTGTGATTGGGTTAGCAGGGAATTAAAATCACAATAAGATCATGCCTACCTTCACACTGCAATGAGTTTTTCAAACTTTGCCACGATCTAGCATTGTTCAGTTGATGGTGGAGATCTTGGAGACTGGTTTTCTTACTCCTGTATGAAGAGGGCCTAAACCTATTTAAATTTACTGTTAATTGTCACAGCCAACAAATCGTGTAAAACAATAAAAAGGACCTTGTTCTGATTTGACAGCTTTTATTGGCTGTTCTGTCAATGGACAGAGAAGCCTGTCATCAATATCACAGAACTGTAGAGCAGAAAATGGTCAAGGGAACGTTCAGCAGAATCAGTCAGGAAGGCTGAGGAGAGGACTGAATGCTTTTATGGATTGTTGAATTAGATTTTCTGTCTGCGGGAACAGATTGTGATTGATATTGGTGCTGTTTCCGTTTCCCTCATCATAACCGAGCAGTGACAGCAGGAATGCAGTGGTCTTGCACAGCATGGACCTGCTGCCCAAGCTGCTGTTTGAGTTCTGTGATCCTGCGGTAACCCTCCAAAGGGTCCACATTATCTCTGACATCATCACTTTACTACTGAAGGCTCACATGACGTCTTCAGACATAAACAGGTAGTCTGAAGTTGTTGTTTTTTTTTTTATATACTAACAACCTGTTTTATAATTTAATGCTTTCTGCATGTGTCTTTTTGTGTGATGAGACTTGGGCTTTTCCTGGTTTACACACTCCCTCCTTCCAGTGAAAAATATGAAAGCAGCGAGATAGTGGACTGTGAAGTTTCAAATGACATGTCAGGTACATAGTTAACAATCCCATGCTTATGACGACGATGCATGTCTGACATCTGTGTCTGATAGAGGGCTTTTTTCTCCCCTTCAGGTCCAACTAGCATCGTCTGCATCCGTAACAAGATGCTGCTTGTAATTTCTGAACTCCTCAAATCAGACGGCCTTCAAAAATGGTGAGAATGAATGCGTTTTGCTTTTTAAGCATCAGTGTATAAATAAAAGGTAGTATATCTTTTTTTGACATAAAATCATATCATGGCAGGAATACCTATCCAAATTAATCTTTTTTTATTTTTTGTATTTTTTTTTATCCCCCAATTAGTCACCAGGCCACAGTTTTCCAATCTCTCGGCAGCGATTGGTTCCTGCTCTTCCTTCAGGCCCACCTCCACCCGTCCACTTTAAAACTGGGCCTCGTCCTGCTCACACAGTTTCTATCCAATCCAGGACAGCAGAGCAGCTTCAGAGAGGGAGTGATGCCAGGAACGCTCATAGAGGGCGTAGAGGAACCATTTGTTATCATGGGTAGACAAAATTTAATTATTTTTTTTTATTATTATTTTTTTTTTTATTTATCCCATTGGAATTTTGTGGGTTTTATTGGTTATTTGAATTATTTTTGAGATACAGTCCTGTTAAATAATACAGTTCAATATAAGATCAACTCTAAGTTGTAGACACAACAGCAAAACGAATACAACAAAAACAAAAGTGACCATTTTATTTTATAAAAACTAATATTTCAGTTATTGTGCCATTTTGTTTATTTGCACTTCTTACCAGTCGATTACCTTAGTAAGGTCAGGCCATTTTGTTGGTTAATCAAATAGGTATGTCATGGTTCTCACACCAGTTAATGATGCTTTAAAGAAATAAATCTTACCTTTTGTTAGTCACTGACCCCTCGCCTTCTTACCAGACAACCTTCGAGTCCACCCTTGGTCCAAGGAGTGCCTCAGCACCACTTGTCCGGGTTTTGATGTTCTCCTGGAGTTGTTGGTCAGTCACACTCACCTGCCTCAGGTATATGAAGCTCTAGCTGCTGTCCTACTTGGGAGGAGCACCAGTCACATGACAGCTGGAGAGGTGGGTTACTCTGCACAGTCTTGAATCCTCCCCTACAGTACCGGTTTTGTCATCATCCTGTCATTGAATCTCTCGTGTAGCTCGATTTGGATGATGCCCTGCAGGAATTAATTGAGAGCCAAAGGGAAGCTCCCTCTCAGCAGCTTTCTGTTGAAGCTGCTATGACGCTCCTGGAGCTGGTTAAAGTTATCATCTCTCAGGTTGGAAGAACTTAAGAGTCCAGATTCTCATAAGTATTTTTAAAGAAAATTTTCAGTGAGGAACATGCGTTTCTGTTCTTGTTTCAAAAGCCTTTATCTGCAGATGAATCTGATAGTGAGGCACCATGGGAAGTGCAGCTCCCAGCCAGTGTGATGCAGTTCCTTTGTCTCCTTCACAATCTCCGACCAAGAGACCCACTGTGGGCATCACCCAAGTTCCTGCGTTCACTCGCCAGCGTCGTTTATCCTGTGGAGATTTCAGAGGTTTGTTGTGATTTCATGAAGCTCTCCTATAAGTTATCTGTGGAGTTTCATTGTCTGGTTTTCTTTCTTGCCATAGACTAACCCTTGCAAAACAAATAAGCGAGAGGGCACATTCAGCACTCATCCAACGAGGAAGCCGGTGCTCGACTTCATGCGTATTCTGCTGATGGACAGTCTTCTAAATGTGTTTTCAAGCTCCAACACACATCCCATAGTTCTGCTGCTGGAGGTGAATTTCCAGCCCATGCCATCAGTCACCTTGCTGCTCAGGAAACCATGAATGTCAAAATAATTTGGGACTTTTAAGGATTTGGAGTTTAAACAGTCTTTTTTTTTTTTTATCTGAGGCTTGATCCCAACACATCATAACTGGTTTTATAAGGAACATGTATCAAAACATAGAAGTGTATTGTTTTTAAGAGTAGATGTATCGGTTTGACTGTTTGAGGGATAAACTCTTTAACCTTCGATATTTGCTTTCAACATCAGGGCATGTAAACTTCAGGCTTGTACTATGCATATCTTATATTATTCATCTTGTAGATTCCAGTCACGATCAAGTGATGGACGCTACAGCAGAAAGGTTGTTTTTTTTCACTGAAAACTCCTCTGCAGTTTGACCAAATTCTGCAAAACTCTTTTTTCTCCAGAAGGTGCCACTCTATGCTCATTTACCAAACAAAGCAGAGCTAAGGTGTTTTTGATCAAATTATTCACTACTCGGAGGGAAAAAAAGCACCTAGAGGGCCGAAACAGCACATTTCCTCAAGTGTTTTCACTCACATCGTCTATGCAATTGCCGTTAGATAAAATATTTTTTTTACTTCTGGCCTAGTTTTGTCCTGATGGCACGTCGCTGGAGCAAAGGCAGACTTTTCAGTCTGAGTTGGTGGAGCTGACCACGAACATCATCCATATGCTCAGCCATGAGGACGATAACAACACCCATCTCACCTCACAAGGTAACATCACAACACATTACTTTTATACACCTGAATCTGTACTCAACAGAAATTAAATAATTTTTACTTTTTCTGTTAGACTGCAATAATCAGAATGCCGAAGGAGAGATGGGTACTCTGATGGACAATGTGGTGCTCTTCTGTAGGACTGTGCTGCAGAAGCTTCACAGTGGAACATTTTCTGGAGAGCCTGAAAGTTTACTCGACTTCCTGGCTGATCAGATTATGGTGGTGAGACACAGACAGACGGCTTTCACAAAATGTATTAGATAAGTTCAAAGCAACGTGTCATTAACTTAGAGAGCCTTTCAGCAATAAGAGATGCATAATGTAGATCAAGTTTTTCAGCCATCGTCTGTCTGATTCTAGGCTGTGGGGAAACCTCATACTCAAAGGGAGAGGGCTGTGTCGGCCCTCTACTCATGCGCCAATAAAGTCCTGCTTCACTTCCTGTCCCAACCGCGTCATTCCCAGGAAGAGAGGGAAGTTGTCATCAGGGCATTGCAGACCTTCATGGAACGCTGGGATGTTTTCATGGCAACCTACAATGCTAATGTGAACTTCATCACCTGCCTACTTCACTGTCTGCTGCTGATTCGCTCTGGCAGGTAAAAAAAAGTGTAAAAAAAAAAAATATGCAAAACTACTAGACAGATACAACATTATATTCCCTAGTATAAATACCATTCTTTCATAGTGTCAAAGTATTGTCACAAAAATTGTTGGTAGAGAACATTTCAAAAACATAAAATACACACATACCAAAATTAGGGGTAGATTTTAAGTGCTTATTGCTTAGAATATTAAATATATTTTGCCTGTCTGCTCTGTATAGTAGAACTCTGCTGACTTCCTTGATATTGTTTCATATTTCTTTTATTTTATGAATTACCTCCAAAACCTTAGGTTTAAGACCTTTCACAGGATGAAGGTACCTTTTGTTTTACACTCACAGGCTCACAATTGGTACATATGTGATCGGGAAAAAAGTGTTTGTTTTTTTTTTCTAAAAAAGAAAAGAGGCTTTAACCAATAAAGCTGGCAGGAGAACTCCAGGCACCAGACAGCCAAAAAATACCTTGGTCATGTCAAAACTGTATCTGGCTTCTTTTTGAAAGGACGATGAACCTTAAGAATGGACAAATTTTTTTTGTCGCTTTTTTAAATGTTAATATACCTCAATACCAGAAACTTATGCCTTGTTCACTTATTAATTATTTTAGCATATTTCTACATTGACACATATCCTTCTTTTGTAGCTACCCAGAAGGTTTTGGATGTGTGGCACAAAAGGGTCACAAAAAGAAATCAAACCCTTTACCTCACAGAAGTAAAAGCCCTTCCAACCTCAGTAATGGAGCAGACATTACGACAGGTTTGACTCCTTCTTTCAGGGATTTTATGTTTATTTCACTTTTCAGAAAATACAAAATGTTTGTTTTTGTGTGTTTTCTAGATGACAGACAACTCGTGTCCTTAGCAGAGGCCTGCTGGTCAAAGGTAATATCAGAAAGACAACACATGCTCGAAGAGAGCTACAAGGTTGAAATCTCAGCGAGCAGTACGACGGAGACAAAGCCGGTGAGCATGACTGAAATCAGCCCCCTGTGGGAGGAGATGGCACACAAAGCCTGGCAGCTGTACACAGGTAAGCTCACATTCTGCAGACAACACACAGGATTAAAAAGCATGAGAGTGAGCGCCCAGGTATTGATATTTATGTCTTCTCAGAATCTCAGAAGACAAAAGCAGCTAGCAGATCTCAGAGGACGCTCGATGCCATCAGTAGTGCTCTTCGCTCTGCTTTGGGAAAAGGTCAAGAGTCAATAAAAGCAGAGGTACATCGCCTCACATTTTCCATCTTGTGATGTTGCACGCGTAGGTTTTAATGTATCTTTGCAGAGGTGCATTACCTAACTCAAAAACAGTCCACAAATCTTGTCTTTGTGGAAGAGTGGCCTGAAGAAATTCAGCATTGAAAGAAAACCACAAAATCATGTAGAATACACTGAAAACACATGAAAACTTGCTTTCTGTGACGAAAAGCTAACTGCAAAAAATCAGACCACCCCATGTTCACAGCCACATGTGGTGGTGGTGGCATCATCCTGTAGGGATGCTTTTTTGTCTGTGGAGACATGGAAACTGAAACAGCAGCAAAGTATTGCCTCAAGAGGGATTCATATATTTTGCACATTTTTATTAGTAAAAAAATTAAAACCCTACATGCTTTTTTTTTTCCATTTTAGTCTTGTACTACTTTGTGTTATTGTATTAATATACATTTTAGATTAAGGTTTTGATGCGACAGAATGGGAAAAGTTCAAGTGGTATGAATACATATGCAAAGTTCTTCAGCATACAGTTTTTCAACTCTAGATTTGTCTCCTTTGAGGTATCTGGGGTTGTTGCCTTCTCCCAGATCCCAGAGGACTGTGCCAAAAGTCCATCGAAAGACAACAATGTGCTTATGCTGTGGGCCGCCCAGCCCTGTTGGGGGTGTTTATTTCTTTAAATAGATTTGGATTATCACAGCTGATTGCCCCTGAGTGGTCTTTGTAATTGATATCTGTTAGGCCCATCCATGGGAACACTAGCCACAGCACACCGTTTGCCGCTGAAGGTTAAAGACGCCTTTATTGTTGTTTTTTCCCCCCGAAACACGTGGCCCACATCATTAGTTCCCCCACAACGCTTAAGACGTTGAGCCATCTGGAGCAGGGAGCAGGGACATATTACTCAGGCACACAGGCATGAAATTACAGCGTCTGTGTGTCTGTCTCGCACTCCCCAAAAGTGTACGTGTACGCTCTTGTCTGTGCATGTGTCTTGCCCACAGAAATCATGCTGGCAATTACAGTGGTAGCAATCTGATGAAAACATTACTCATTTGATGTTATTCTTTATCATATCAGTTCCTGACAGGCTATCAGAGAAGGTGATGAATTGTTTTTCCATCTGAGATGCAGGGAAGAGGATGGCGGGAGGTTTTAGTTCTTCATCCTTGCGGTGTTTCGCTGCATAAATGTTGCAGAATGTTGGTAGTGTTTAAATCAGAGATGTGAAAACAATCATCAGCTATAGTCAGCTGCTCCTCTCACCTTTTCATCCATCTTCTTGAAGTAATAACAGCCATTAATTAATTTGTAGATCATCAACTTATGACCTTTATGTAACAACTTGTGTGCTTTTGATGAGCTTTTTTGCAGCACAGTGAATCATCTTGCTCCAGTCTCTCAACAGTACACACAGCCCTTTTAAAATGAGATCTTTATTGTTTATTTCTTAACCATCACCCATGTTTAATCATTTTGTACAATTCAAAATGAAAAGCAAACAAATACAGTTTAAAGAAAAAAAGAAAATTGTAGGAATATTTCAGTTTATGGGGTAAGTTCAGCATATTTCATTTTTCAGTAAGTGAGATGCAGTCCTCTTACCTTGCTAAAGATTTCAAAATTTCTCAGACTGTTGTGATGCTCCTGGTCTACAGCCCTCTTTTGGTCATGTCAAAGATGTTCTGTTAGCTTTAGTTCTCCAACTCTGTCTTGATTTTGAGCTAGGCCTGGTAGGCTAGGACTCATTGTGATGCTGAAAAAAAATAACATCTTTCTTCATCTTCTGCTTCCATCTCAACCAAAACTTCAGTTTTATTTGAAGAAAAGTAATCCAGGCCCATAGCATGATGCTGCCACCACCATCCATCACAGTGTGTTTAAGGTTCTTTTGAAGGTTTACAGTATTGTTTTGGTGCCAAATCATTTGAAACTATGTCCCAAAAATTACATTTCGGTCTGGTCATACGCATTCCTACACAATGTTTTAAGACCTTTTTTGCCAGTGATCTTTTGATGAAAATAGTTATGTACAGTTTTGTAAATTGTGGTTTTGCCTTAAGGATAAAAATCTGCAAATCGTAAAAACTATCTTGGAAGAGCTGTACCTCAGGTTGATCAGCTTTACCACAGTTGAGGCAGGTGTAAACCGAAGAAGACTGAATGCTAAAATTAAATCAAAAGGTGTATCAGCAACATATAAGGGTGTGTACATGCATATAGGCTATTACAGGTTTTTATT
This sequence comes from Poecilia latipinna, assembly GCF_001443285.1. Lineage (NCBI taxonomy): Eukaryota > Metazoa > Chordata > Actinopteri > Cyprinodontiformes > Poeciliidae > Poecilia > Poecilia latipinna. The sequence continues at coordinate 165,237 of NW_015112729.1, forward strand.
TTAGTTTTTTTATCACAGGTTATATATCATTAAAGGTGGAATACATTGTGAGAAAATTTCACCAAAGTAAATTTTTTTGCATCATAAGAACTTTGCTTTTTAAGAGAGCACTTTTGAAAGCAAATGCATCTACATTTATTAACCAAATAAATAGGTTTATTGTATAAAAACTGATAAGCAGACTTTGTCCTCAGTTAAGCTTCAGTGCAATCCTTCCAGAGATTTATTTCATCAGCGAATGCAGTTTCCATAATCATATCTGTGTCCTCATATTAGAAAGATAATTAACAGCACTAATGATCACGTTAAGTTCATTACACATTCACTGCCAGCTCAGAATGAAGTTGACATTATGTTGCCTTATCATCAAAGGTGGCGTATTGTTGGGAAGTCATTAAAATGGAAATGAGCGCGATGTTCTGATGTTAATTGCAGAGGGAAGAGATGAGTTATGTATTTAATGCAGCATTTTAAAAAGCCAATGAGGTTCCTATCTGCTAAATAGGGTAATTAATGCTATATATTACTTATGTTTGTCCAAATGAAGGAATGAAATTAGAGACGATGACGCCAACTTGCTGTTTATTTGTCACAACGCGCCTCTAGTCTGCAAACTTCATTATTACTCATATTTCTATAATCTCCCTTCAAATTCCTCTTTTATTTCCTTCGCGACGCAACTTCTCATTTGGATAGGCAGCCGGCCATTTAAGGAAGCAATTTGTTTTCTCCGCAGAGCCTGTCAAAGTTTGTCAACTTTCAAGAACATGCTCACTCTGTAACCTATCTAGAATTAGTACATCTGCTCTTGTGCAAAAGTGTTCTTGCCTTTTTACTCTGGTCGAAACGAACAAATTAATTCTTTCAGCGGGTTTGTTCCACAGAACACAAAATTAGCATGTGTAAATAAAACTCGATATAAAGAGTTACTGCGCTCTCGCTCGCTCAATTAAATGGCTTTCCTGGGTCAGCTGTGAAGATGGACACATGTTGTTTCACTAGTCTCAGAGCGAGCACCGCTGTGATGATGGGTTTAATGAAGCAGTTAACAGTCAGAATATGATCCCAGTGTGTCTGAACATGAGCATTGTGCAGTGTCAACACACGGCTCTGTTTGGGGGGTTTTTCATTGCTTTTCTCTTTTAATCGTCCTTAAAAAAATAAAAATAAAAGCACCCATACACTCGCATGCTCACACACAATAAAGGTGCTCACACAAACCAACCTTGGCGCTGACTGTGGCGAGGCTCAGTGATATTAATGTTTATGTTAATTAGATCACACCAACAAATGATTACATTTGAACACAAGGTTATTGTAAGACTGTAGCCACTAGCTTGTTTTGCCCAGTGAATGCAATTTAACACAGATGTAATTGTGTGAATGCATTGTAATTGCATGAGGAAACAACAATGCCATTATGTATGTGTGCATTTGTTTATCTGTGTTCATGAGTGTGTGTGTGCAGTCTGAACCGAAACAAGTCACTGTTTTCCCTCTTTTTATTTGCAGCTGTTTTCACTCTTTTTTTCTTTTTTTTTTGCAGGAGTTTCTGTCCAACATGGAGTCGCATCGGCATCGAGGTCGCAGTGTGTTTGAGAACATGAGGTCAAACCACTTACAGGTTGGACATCATAGTTAAATGTGTTTCAGAAATGAAAATAGGAGTTTGACAAAATTATTTGTTCCCTCTTTGTCCCAGTTGCAAACCACCAAGTGGGAGCTTGTGAGCTCTCAGTGGTTGCATGTGGAGGCCGAGCTACTGAGAGAGAGAGCTGTATTCGGCCCTGGCCCCGGGGTGCTGTTGAGCCAAGACTGGGTACAAGAATCTGCGGAAGGCCCTAACCGGACCAAGCTACGCATACGCAGAAAAGTCATGAAACAGTCCAAACGGGTAAATCAACTCAGATTAGAGAAGGAGAATCTACTCTGAATTTTATGACATGTACATCGCCTTGCTGTAGTATTCATACATGAATAACTTTACACATTACAACATCAAACCTATGTATGTTTTGTTTATAGGTGATAGACCAACACATAGTAGTGCATAATGGTAACATGGAGGATCTTTTTTTCATCTTAATTTCTAAAGATTGATATTTTTTTCAAATTTTATTTTGCATTTTTCAGATTTGATGTTGGGTGTCTGAGTGTCTGAACAGCAAATTTCAAGTCTTAGCAGATTTTTAGGTCCAAACTTTGACTTGACCGTTTTCAAATAAACATATGCCCCAGGCTCCAGTATGTTTCTCCCTATAAGATTTTTTTTTTTTTTTTTTTTTTTGTCCAGAATTGCCTCGTATTTATTTCCATTAATTTTCCCATGAACACTGACCGGATTTTCTGTCCTTGCTAAAGAAAAGCATAGATTCTTCCACCTGAGGTGTGAACCTATGCTACTCCTCCAGAGTTACAATGGGCCTCTTGGGTGCTTCTCTGATCAAAATTCTCCCTGCCTTGTGTGTCACCATGCATGACATCCACATATCATCCACTTTGCAATCCTGCACTACTATGTGTTTATCTATCTCAAGTTCCAAAGAAATACATTTAGGATTATGAAAATAGTTGTAAGATGTGCAACATGTCACAAATTTTTTTTTTTCTAATGCAGATTTATGTCGCTTTCATATGTGACAAATGTTTTCCCTGCAGCTGCTGGGAGCACTGGGTTTCGGTTTAAGGTCTGAGGAGTCCAGTTGCAGATCAGATGGTGATGCAGGTAAAGATTATTTTGAATTGCTTGCATTCTGAAATTTCACCACAAGATGTCACTAAGTCCTACTAATTTTTCTGTTTAAATCTTAATTTCTGTCCCAGACACTCAGATTTTTTTTTTTTTTTTTCATAGAGCCAAAGATCTTGTGTGACTTTGATGCAGACAGTAAAGAGGACGAAGCAGAGGGGGAACAAAGCTGTGATCGCCTGACCTTTTTCCCTGCCTTGACTGAGACGCCGTCTCTTGCCGAGGGTTTATCTGACCCTTTCACCCCTAAACCCTGCTCACACACACAAGACTGCCCCGACATGCGTATCGTCCTCCAAGAGCTGCACCCTAAAGAGAAGGTACCGTGGCACTGGATGACGTTTTGGTCTCTCGGCTTGAATAAAAGTAAAACTAAAACTACTCCCCGCCCTTCCAGCATTCACATTCATAATTATCTGATGCAGACGAAGGGATTCCAGTAGCTCAGCGCTGCTATCAGAATTTCATCTTTCCTCATTAGTTAAATATTTTAATGTCGAGGCTCAGCACAGCTCCCCTCATTGTTGCAACGAGTTAGAAACTACGCACATGTTGACAGGGCCCTCTGATCGCTCCGGCAACCAGCCGCGTCTTTTAATGTTTCTGACAGAAGTATTAATAAAAGCAGTAGGAGGTGATGCAAGCTGTCTTACATCCGCTTAGCGAGTGTGTGATGTGTGCTGGTGTGTCCTGTTGCCTTGCAGTTGTTCAGCGCTCGGCTCCCGCTGAGCTTCTTGTCAAATGAACACAGTCATTAGCTCTGAAAAATGCACACACACTCACAACCGAACATTCACACAAAGGGAGACCCACTCATAATTAGCTTGCCAGCGCCAATAGTGTGATTATGACAATAATGTGTGTGGGGAGAAATCAATGGTCTGACATTAGGCTCTCAGTCAATAAAAGTCCTCCTTTTCCCTCCTCCTTCCACATCGCCGGCTAAATCGCTCGCAGGCTGATAGCGCGTATCTGTCTGGACCACAGATAAGGAAATGAGTTTATTGTTATGTATTTAATTTTTGATGGCAATAAATTCAACTAGTTTAATCTGCTCATTATTGGTGACAGTTGGCGCTGACTGATGTCATCTACCATGATATAGCCTAGCGAAGACTTACTCACCTTGACTCCTCTTAAACACCTTCACATGATAAGTGACCGTATCCATCACAGCGTGTCTCTATGTGTGCTTTAAGACAAGAGCTTCTGATCACTTATCAGCTTTACCATTGTGTGTGTGGCAGTGATTAATTCTCCTAATAAAGGCCAGGCAGAACCTCCTCCTCGTCCACCGAGTGTGTGGCTGCGTGTCTGGGGGTAGGGACTCTGATTTGATTAGTATAAATTGTGCAGGCCCTGCGGCTGTGTTGGGACCCCATATGTTTTTTTTTTTTTGAGGGGTGCTCATCTCCCGGTGGACTCGGTGCGTGGAAACGGCCAGGTGCACGCACTCATTGTGAAATCAAGGGAGACAATAAAATTATCCACACATTATCACGATGCAGTTAGCATTAGCCGCAACCAGCGCTGAAAGCAGCATGTGGATTCACTGTGGCCGAGGATGAAAAGGGGCCGGTCCTTCTCCTCCTCATCAATCAGATCTGATAATGAAGTGTTCAATGGTGTCTTTTTAATAAGGATTAAAATATGTGATTAAAATGATCAATCAAGTAAAGCCTGAACTGCTATCTGATACGTCATGCCCTGAGAGAATAACACTGTGGTGTGCATGGAGTGTCTTATATAAGGCTTATTGTACAGACTGTTGGCACCCCCAGTAAAGATCTGTGTGGAACATTAAAATAAATTATTACAGTTGTATAATCTCAAATTAATAATGCAACTTTCAATTTATATAAATTTACTTGATGTGAAAAAATTCCTTGTTAAGAAGCACTTATTGTTAAAATCACTTTAAAATAAATGTGACTGAAACATCAAATCAATTTATGCTTTACTTTTTTTAAGATAATCCAAGTTTCCAGATCCTTCTAATTAGTAACTCACAGCTTCCTTGAGGTATGGATGTGATTTGTCTCTGAGGCCCGATTGTGGTAGCAGCTGGTCACTCAGTGAGAAGAACAGTGAGGAGGAAGATAATAATTAAGATAAAAAAAAAAAATATATATATATATATATATATATATATATATATATAATTTCTGCTGCATCTTGGATTCCCAAATGTTTCACATGCCTGATTGAGAGCGATACTAGAGAAAAGCTTTTTCTGTCCTATAACCACAAACATAAACATATCATGAAACTACTGTGAGATTTGTACAAATTAGACTAATATTGAGCCTTTCTGCCAACAGTTTAGATGGGTTTAGGGTAAAACAAAGGTTGAGAATGTACAAAAGCAGCTCTTTCCCACAGTTGAGTATGGTTGAGAGTCCATGATGCTGGGGGTCATTTTCACTTCCTGGGGACAGAAATGGGCTTTCAGGCTGTTGGCGCCAGTAGTGACTCTTAATATGTTGGAGTATGTTAGAACATTAACTCTTTACAATTGCAGAAGGCATTGAAGAAAAATCCAGTAGATTACCAGTAAAGTAAAAGTGAAATAGGTTTTTCAATTGCTTAATGATCTGGAACATTTGATCATAGAAGTCATAATTGGTCCACCAGATACACATTCAACTTTCTTTTATGACCATCACACTTTTAACTCTAAATCATATAATTATCTCTCTATGCTTCAAGCTTGTGGCATGTTTTATGTTGAAGACATAAGTGTGTGTTTTTTTTTATATTTTTTTTTATTGTTTTTGTTTTGTTTTGGGGTTTTTTGGCTAAAAGAAGTTGTAAAACCTAAGTAGCCGGGGTGCCCATAATTGTTTAACTGGAGATTTGTGTTTATTTCGTAACAAGATGGGCTACTTTAACAATGTTGTAAATTTACTCATATTAATAGTTGTATTATTTAGTTTCAAATTATGTAACTACAAAAAAAAAACATTAAATTTTTAGGGTTTATACACACACTTACATGGGCTGCTAACAAACGATTCGCCTCTGTGTTTCTTATGTAGATAAAGGCAAAGATGTGCGTGGTGATGGTGAGTGGCCTGAAGATGACAGAAGGTTTGCTGCTGTTTGGAAAGGAGAGTCTGCTGTTATGTGAGGGATTCACTCTGAACGCCACTGGAGACGTTTGCTGCAGGAGACACCACCCAAGCAGGTACCGTCACCTTGTGAGAGCTGCGCACTTTTATACTGTTACTAAAAAAAGGTAAACATGACATCTTCTGTGTCCCCTTCTTCCAGTGTGAAGGATTCTTTTATTTCCACTGTGCTGAGCAAAGAGCTGCCGTCAGCCAGTTGCAGACGCTGGCTTTATGAGGATATCAAGGAGGCTCGCTTCATGCGGTTCCTTTTAGAGGTCAGCCGTCAAATTAATCTCAGATATTTTTGATGTATAGCAGCTGCAGAAGTTTAAACTTAAATGTAACCACCTGCTATACATGAGTGCTTATTTAAATTAGAATATACTTTTCGAGGCTCGTCTGTCAGGTTAAAAGTAACTTTTCAAAATGACATTTAAGCAGGCATTAGACAAACCTTTAAAAGAAACATGCAGTGTAGAAAACACAAAAAATTGCAGTCAATAATATTCGATCAAGTTTAACTACTTTGCATATTTTTTTACATTTATACATATAAGCTTTTAATTATATATATATATATATATATATATATATATACACACACCCATTATTTATGCCATTTTCTATTCACTTCAATTTATGACGAGGTTAAAAGTAAACTTAAAATTAAGAAAGATTAGATAAAAATAATAATGTGAATAAATTAAAAAGAAATAAATGAATTAGCTAATTTTAAGGACGACTTTTAAACAATATCTGGTGAGCTGTTCTATCAATGCATTTTTTTTACACTGAGACTGTGTAAACTGTAATATTTTCAATCCAAACATTGCAGTTATTGCTCTCTGCTGGTTGAATGTTGTTTAAACCAGTTTTATTTCATTTATTATGGCAGATTTATTTATACACCACATTTCAGCAACATGGCAACTCAAAGTTCTTTACCTGATTAAAAAGAAGTAACAAAAAAAAAAAGCAAAATATTACATCGTGGAAGCAAAATAGAGGTAAGCAATGACAGGCTGAAAAACACACTGATTTATGATGTTCCAGTTTTTATCAACCAACAGCTCTAAACAAATGAGCTTTTAGACTTGATGTAAAATAACTCAGTTTTAATTTTTGCAGTTTTTTTAGAAGTTTATTCCAGATTAGAAGAGCATAGAAACAGAATGCTGTTTTTCCTTGTTTGGTTGTGATTCTCAGCATGCAGAGCAGACATAAACCAAAAGACCTGAGAGATCTGGAAGATTGATATGACAACAGATCGGAAAAGTTAGCTTTAGAGAGGAATAAAAAAAAAAAAGAAATATGTGCAGGAAATAAGTCAGACCTCTGACTGGGCTACTCCAAAACATAATTATTACTTCCAGTTAGTAAAATTTAAACCTAGATTTAAAAGAGTTTAATTTGGGACTTAGCTGTATTTTTTATACTCTGTGATCTTGCATATTTACCAGGAGCAGTAAATATGCAATATCAAATATGCCTTACATGGGTTGAATAAATCCAACCCATATGTCCAACAAGTAATATATAAACATAACAAATGTTACCATATACTTTTTACTGTCTCTTTCTGCTAAACTAGGACAATACTATTGAGATTTTCATGAAAAATGGACACTCTGCATTCCTCGTATTCATGAATAAAGACCATGTCTCTGCATATAAGAGGTAACTAATTTAGACTTAATGGATCTTCAACGATTTTTCAGGCAACAGTCTTTGACCTTTGTTTTTTTTTTTCTCCGGCTTCAGACTGAGCAGAGTGGTGCCGGCATTAAAAGGCAGAGCACTTGCTGATGTCCTCTCAAATGCAAAGTAAGTGTTAATCTTTTTATTTACTTCCATGTAGATTTGTTTACTGGCGTGATTTCCATTTGCTGTGGGTACAGACTAACTGAGACTGCTACAAGGTGAAAGACTTGGTATCCAGCTGGCTCAGATCGAGGTTGAAACTCAACAGCTTTGCTTGGCTTATCAACTCTGTTTTATTTATGTGACGATATAAATAGAAATTGTTTTATGGAAGGAAATTGTGTAAAATAAAAGTACATAATTTAAACACACCAAGTGTTTCAGAATTCTTTAATTTGGGCTCTCTTCCAGCATTTCTAATGCATGACAAATTGAAATTAGCAGATGGTTGATCAGTTCACCTTTTGCTTTTTATTCTCCAAACATCCTGGGTGACTGCAGCCACCGAGTTCGGTGTCATCAACCCTTCAAATCTTTTCTTTTTCTCCTCAAACACTTCAGGCTTTTCAGTTTTTTTCTCTCCTTTTCTTTCTTTTCTTAAAATTTTTCCTGCTTCTGCTTTACATATTTTAAGGCACCTCTTGCACAAGAAACTTTCGTGCACCAGATACAGCTCCTCTTTCTGCTCTAACTTTTCCTTTCTTATCCTCTCACTTTCGGCGTGGGCAAACGTACACGGATTTCTTATCAAATTCACCTTAGTAAGGTTTCGAAGATTTGGCAGAAACTCGGGTACTTTGATGAATTGGTTATCAAACAGGGCTAATTCTTGCAGAAGCGATAACTGCTCCATAGTGGAAGGCAATGCATCTAGCTGGTTCAGTCCAAGGTTGAGAGTCTTAAGGTTGCAGAGGGAGCCCAGTGTGGATGGTAAACCAGCAGATGTTAAGTGGTTGTTTGCCAGGTTGAGGTATGTAAGTTCAATCAGGCCGCCTATGGACTCGGGCACAGACTCCAGCTTGTTGCTGTGTAGATCGAGCCGTCTTAGCGACTTGAGGGTTCCGATGGTTTCAGGAAGCTTCTGAATCTGGTTCCGACTGAGGTCCAACTCATCCAAATTGCGCAGCTTTAAGAGACACTTTGGGAAGATGGTGAAGCCCATATTGCTGAGTATGAGTCTACGCTTTCCATCTGGGGTTACATTTATTGCTTTCTTGGCAGCCTTGAGACTCAACTTTCTTGAACCGGATCCCTTTTTTTTGGGTGCTGTGGATCCCTTTTTTTTGGGCATGGTACTGGATTGAAAAGATAAGCAAACAGATCATTTTTTTTTTCTACATTTGCCTCAGGAGGCTAATTTACAATACTTTAAAATAGTGCTGTGAAAAATTATTTACCCCCTAGAGATTTTCTATGATTTAGCTTTTTTTTGTTGTGCTTAAATGTTTGAGATCATTAAAACAATATTTGATATTAAATGAACCTGCAAATGATTTCATTTATAAAAAGAAAAAAAAAAAGATCAAAACCAATAAATCAACAATTTAAATATAACTCGTCTCACAACATGAAGCTGGCAAAAAAAAAAAAAAAAAAAAAAAAAAAAAATAAAGGGAAAAAAATTTTTTAAAAATTTGAAAAAAACCCTTTTTAAATTTTAAAGGTGAAAAAAAGCCATTCC
>NW_015112729.1:177483-191323 GCF_001443285.1 Poecilia latipinna
CCCCCCCCCAAAAAAAAAGGGAAAAAAAAAAAAAAAAAAAAAAAAAAAAAAAAATTAAAAAAAACCCCCCCCCCAAAAAAAAAGGGGGAAAAAAAAAAAAAAAAAAAAAAAAAAAAAAATTAAGTGCAATAAATATGTTCAAGAATTGATAGAAACCCCTTATCAATCTTAAAAGTGTAATAAAGCCATTCCTAAGGCTTTGGGACTCCATTGAACTGCACTGAAATGGAGAAACAGTGGTGAACCTTCCCAGGAGTGGCTGGCCTAAAAAGAGATCCTCAATGACTCAATCAGGAGGTTGGAAAGAACAACATCTAGATGTCTTCAGGCCTCACTGGGCTCTATGAAGGTCAGAATGATTCAACATGAAGAGACTGAGCAAAAAAAGTTGCATCACAGAGCAAGTTCTAACACAAAGGCCCATATATAGTTTTCAAATGATCGCCGAGACATTTTGACATGTTTGACATAGATCTATGTATTCTTATTTCCTAATAGATGAAATCATCGCATTACCAACAGCTTTTTTTTTATCTACCAAACTTATGTTAGTTTATTAAAATGTCTTTGATGATCTTAAACATTTAAACGTGACCAAAAAAAGCAAAAACAGAAGAAATCAATAACTGGACACATACTCTCCCCCACCCCTCCATAACTCTCGCTGATCTACAGCATCATGCAGTAATCTAGGAAATGGACGTGTTCTGTGTATGTTGATATGTAAGTATGCATGTGTGAGGCTGATGTGATTTATTCAAGACAAGGGCCTATGTATGGCCTGGGGCAATTGGGAAAGCATGCACTCTGAGGAATGAGAACTTGAGCAGCGTGTGTGTCACAGTGTTGTGTCTGCATTAGAGTGTGCTCACCCTCGGTTGCCCATGGGGGTATTTAAGAGCACGACTCTCTAATTAAGGCTAATGCAGGGGAACAATAGGAGCGAGGCGACAGCAAGGAAACACACGAGCGCTGATGTTCTCACCACTCAACTGATTTAGTTTTTTGGCTCTTTTTGAGAAAGGGGAGAATAAAAAAAGTGTGTGTATTTTTGACGGACAACCATGCAATGTGCTATATGTGTGTTTGTGTACACAAAGAGTCAAATCAGGACTTTGATAAATGATAGTTGTGGAGTGTTGGGAGTGTAATGAGGGCTTTGCTCTTCTCCCCTCCCTGTCTAAAAGAGCAAGGTGTGTTTCTGTTTGTGTCTGCGTAACACCCCAAGGCCCTCTCTCGCCTCATTCATCATCCTCAGGATGAGAGAGGTTATCTGCTGGTGCTTGTTCTTATTATAACCTCCTATAGGAAACTATTGCATGAAATTATTGCCTCCAATTAGATAACACATACCGAGCCAAATGCAATGATTGATTTAGTGTAGAGCTACAAAATAATTTTATCGATGTTAGGTGGTAGATAAATTTAAAATGCACACTCGCCTTTTAAACGCGTTTGTTTTTTATAGTTGAAACATAATATTTAAACTATATAAAAACTTTTTTTTTACTGTCTGCCTGGCATTAAATCTGATTTAAATTTTCTTTTAATTTAATTAGAATTATCAAAATTGGTTCTATTTGATAAATGGCAGAATAATAAGTTTTTGGTACCAAAAAACTGCACTGCATTTAATTCTTGCTTTCTTTAATTCTAGGTTTCCTTCCATAAACCTTTTTACATTAGTTTGCTGGAATTACAACCCATTACATCAGACAGAAGTGATGTACCCGAGTCAGACTTGAAGGCCATAGTGATCTGCATGCATATTCTATGAGTTCAGATTTTTTCAATTGCCAATTTAAAACATTGACCTTGTTGTTGTTTATTTCACTATGTAGACATCGAGTCGGTAAGCTTACTGTCACTGTCCATTTGAAAGATATAGTTTTGCCCAAGCTTAAACTTTTGGGCTGATGTCAATACTTCTGCGTAAGGTTCTTCGTTTCTTGATTTCCCCTGGATGAACTGTATCCAGGGGAAAATAGGATCCAGCTGTTCCCTGGATCCTGTTCCTTCTACACCAAAACACTCAGACTTCTGCCACACCCGCACCTCATCGATGGGATGGTGTTTCAAAGTTTTCAAGCTTCCCTCTTTTTCCTCCAATTCTAATATTTATTATAGCTAACTTCTTCCATTTTAGTTTAACCAGACCACATGGCATGTCTCCAAAATTAAGGGCACATTTGCAAACTATAACCTAGCTTTTCATTTTCCTTTTAAAATAAAACTCACCCCCAAATAAACCATTTTTCCATTTTTGTTGATAAACTCTCTAAGATTATATCTTTATGTTTTTGTGCAATTCTTTTAGTTTGGCATTATTTGGCCTAAAACCTTCTCACTGGCCTCCTACTGTCAAACGGCTCTTAGGCATCTGAATCTTCTTATTGGTTGCAGCGTTACAGCTTGGTACAACTTCATCTGATCCTTGTCTTTGAGTATAAAAGCACAGCGCTCCCTGACAAAGTGGATAAGTTTACAACAGTGCTTCTTTCACTATGACCATAGACCCACTCACCCCCTCCATTCATCTCCATGCTCAGCCCTGTTTATTGGCTCTGCCCATTTTGCTGGAATATTTCCAAATTTGCCAGGGTCGGGGTTTAGCTTATGGAGGGGGTTAGTTGCACTTTAAGTAATGACTCTTTCCTCTCTGAGAAGCCTGTTAGTCAATTTAAAGTAAAATAAATTGAGGGAAAAAGAAGGGTCATAGCTTTGTATGCAATGTAAATAAATATCTAGTTCTAACTGTACATTCTCAAAATATTTCACATAAAAATTTGCACTTACCATACTTTAGCTGCTGCTTTTTTTCAAGATGTTAAGCTTGATCAGATTTTGTTTTAGTGGTCAAACTAACCTTGGTCTTTGTTTTTGTAAGCTATCCCTGTAAATGTTGCAGAAATAGCTCGTACAGTACTCACTAATCCTTTCAAAGGGACATATAACAGTTTGCATACTGAGCCTTCTTTCCCCAAACCAAGAAAGATTTCTCTTGTTTATTACTGTTGCTTAGCAACTGAGGTGCTTTGACTTTATCGTCCTGTTACTAGCCCACAGAGGAGGAGGAGATTTCAGAAACGGCGGACCACTTTTACGATTTAGATTAGATGTGTTTGGATAGTTGTTTCAGAAATAATGAAATGTTCAGCGTTGTGGCCATTTTATATAAATGCTTTTTTCAAGTTATTTGCATATCCTGATAAAATATTTAACTGGGTAAATCTGCTCTTTTTTTGGGAGATTTTTTTTGTTGTAATGTGAGCTTTTATCCGACTGAAATGTAACAAAAATGAATGATATAAAAAGATAAATATTTGTTTTCTAAGCTGTGAAGTAGGAAATCCTTTGACAGTGTAAGTCAATCCACTTTAGCTGAACTCACCTCTATAACTGCTCCTGTATGCACACAGTCTCAGTTTCGTGAGTCTCAGAGAAGACTCTGCTGGTGCTTCTGAACTCTGGCTTTGGTTGTATTTAAATCCTGGCTGCTAGGCAACAGAGCAAGCAAAGGAAATATGTGCTGGTAAGAGCTGTTCAGTACTCGGTCTCTGTTGCTAATTCAAAGTGTTTGCTTTTATTGTTCTTTAGAAAGACTCCAGTGGTTGAAAAGACAGCTCTTGTAAAATGGCAGGTAATGTAAAAAACATGTTGTTGTGCTCAAAAAATTCTTTACATCCTCACTAAATGGCTGAGTATAATTCATTGTGGTATTTAGAACATTTTATGTTGTGTGTTTTCCTTCTAGAAAGGCGAGATGAGCAACTTTGAGTATTTGATGCACCTGAACACTATTGCTGGGAGGACATACAATGACTTGATGCAGTATCCGGTTTTCCCCTGGATCCTGGCTGACTATCAGTCAGAGGTAGAATCCCACGCATGTTTCAGACCAGAAGTCTGCAACCTGTGGCTCTTTAACAAAATGCAACACTTCAACCTTTCTGCTTTGGCTCCCTGAAACTTTGAGCTGAATTGATATGAACTCTTAATGATTTAAGATTAAGTGCTGTTGTCGGTCTTATTCAAATTTTCTGAGAAACTGATTTTTTTTTTTTTAACTCCCAAGTCATAATTACCAAAATAACTTCAATAAATGCTTAAAACATATTGAGTATATTTTATATTTCCAGAATCTACATGGATTTCTGAGTTATTTGAGTAAATTTTATGAAAGTTTTTAATTGGATTCTAAATGAAAATTATGTTTTTCTGTGAATAGCATGATATCCCAAAAATGTATATACATACAGGGAAAATCTGACTGAAATAAGAACTGGACTTTTTACTTTATTTTAACCCCTTTCTACTTTCTCAGCAAAAATCACCTCTATGATTTGGTACTAAAACTATTTTATGCTAGAGGTAGGTTTTATTAACTGGAGAAAATGGCAGAAATTACTATGTGGATCACAAAGGTTGTAGAAGACTATTACACATTTTTATTATGCAATAGATTAAAGCTTTTTTTTCTTAATCTCTAACCTCCATAGACACTTGATCTGTCAAATCCCACAACTTTCCGTGACTTGTCCAAGCCAATGGGAGCCCAGACAGAGAAAAGGAAACAGATGTTTATGGAGAGATATGATGAGGTGGAAAACGCTGGGGATGAAGGTCTCTTGACTTCTTTTCATTTTTAAAGCCTACCATTTAAAAGTTTTATTCTTTAAAACCTCATCTCACTGTTCTAATACGTTTCTCTCTCAGTGGCAGATATGTCTGCACGTTGCCACTACTGCACCCACTACTCCTCTGCCATCATTGTGTCCTCCTTCCTTGTAAGAATGGAGCCTTTTTCACACACTTTCCAGGCTCTTCAGGTGAGACCAGACACACCAGGGAATGCAAATTTTAATATTTGATATGTTTAAACACCTTAAACAAATGGGTTATTAGCAAGCTTCTGCAGAACCTAATGACAGACGTAATAATGCTACTTCATTCATCTCCGCTGGAACAGAGATATAAAACTTGCAAAACAATGTATCCATCTCATTTCATTTCACAGTTTTTCACTACTTTGTGGTCTATAAAATCCCAAAGAAATGCACTGAAATTTGATTATTTGGTGGCAAAATGTGAAAAGGAATAGGTGAAGAACTGAAGGACACACTACTCTCTTCAAAACTTAATTGGCATTTTAACAAAAACGGCATAAAATGTTGGTGTTGTTCTGAAAGGAATAACTACGTACTGACTTACTGTCATAGCTTTTTGGGTAACACTTTATTTGAAGGGGTGTGCATAAGACTGACATAACACCTGTCATGAACATAAACGAGTCTTTATGAATGTTTGACAGTTGTCATAAAGTGTCATTCGGCAAATAATGACACTTTTAATGCAAAGTTGCTCTAAAAGTTGCATTGAAAGTCCATTAAAAATGCCAACGTTGCATTAAATTGTCATTATTAACAAATTCATGCAAAGTTGGCACTTTTAATGGACTTTTAATGCAACTTTTAGAGCAACTTTGCATTAAAGGTGCCATTATTTACTGAATGACACTATATGACAACAGTCAGACATTCATAAGGACTTGTTCATGTTCATGACAGATGTTATGTCAGTCTTATGCACACCCCTTCAAATAAAGTGTTACCCTGTTTTGTCTTGATTCGTCTTGCATGTGAAGAAACTCTGTACTATGTTTTCAGTTACCTACAGGAAACAAAGAGCTCTGGATTCTCATTGACATTCATCATTATGTCATTTTTAAACTTATTTTCAAACATTATTGAGCTAATGCCGTGGATCTAATATCATCTGTTTTCAGTGTACTTTTTTGATGTGAAAGCAAATTATAGAGAGATTTTTAATATATATGCAAATAATTACAAACGGCACATAAAAGGAGCCAATCCAAATGGCCACAGATGTTGGCAATTTACAATCGAGCATCCAGTTGATTATAATGAAAAGGCATGCATATTTGATAGTCTGAATAAAGCAATAAAGACGTTCATCTGGTGAACTGGGATGCCTTTTTGTCTTCTAAAGCACATAACAGGCATGCAGTAATATCCATAACTGAATTTGCATCTTTAACTGAGTTTACTGCTGTATATGCTATTTTCATTCATTGAGGTAATTGTTTTATTTCAAATTACATTCCCTCTCATGAGATCTGCACTGAAATTATGGAATTTTACATTATGATGAAAAGCTTTTTTCTTATAGCAGCAAATATCCATGTGAAATATGGTTCACTGAACAAAATTAGATTTTTTTTTTCCAGCATGTTTGTTGAAAAGTTGAGCCCAGAAGTGTGCTGAGAGTCTGACAGTGATGTTTTTCATTCTGCTGCAGGGAGGATTTGACATCCCTGAACGGATGTTTTTCAGTATAAAGAAAGAGTGGGAGTCGGCGTCCAGAGACAACATGGGAGATGTCAGAGAACTGATCCCGGAGTTCTTCTACCTACCCGACTTTCTGCTCAACTCCAACCACATCCTGCTTGGTCAGCGGCCAAATCCTTCTCTGTATCTACATTACAAATTGCACATGTGAGACAGAATGTCAAAAGTGAAGAAAAAAATAAATATCACTTTTTCATAATTATGGAATCAAAAGTTCAAAACATTTGTTGCTATAAATATCTGAGCTTGTTTGCAGATGTTTAACAACAAATATCACAATTTTGAGTTTCTACCATCAATATTCTGGCTTCTGTGACTTTTTGTTCACACCTATTTTTCACAGTTTTTTGTTATTTGTTTAGTCTGTTTTCACAATAATATTTGTAAAATGATGATTAAAAAGAAAAAAAACTTAAAGTCCCATCTCTCTACTCCTGGACCTCTGAGGTGGTAAATATTCATTAAATTACCCTATTAAGCACATTTATGGAGCATACATAAATGAACCGTCACATAATGCAATTTCACATTTGCATGTATGAAAGTTTGATATTTTATTTCACATGGGACCAAGACTGCAGCAAGCGTATTCCATCACTGAAGTTTTGAGAAATATTTTAGGAGAACCACAAATTGTGTCAAATTTGCCAGTTTGATTCAGGATTGAAAAGAATTTCTTTTCAAGACCGAGATCAGTCATGATGCCATTGAGTATGAAGCAGCAGTCCTCCATCTCAGTAATGAGGCACACATGTGAACAAGATAATAAATAATGTATCTTCATCTTTCTTAACCACTGTTACAAACTTTATAACACTTGTTGCTAATGAGCTTAAAACGGCATGACCAGGCAGCGTCAAAGACAAATGTGCTTATTCGTATTTAATGAGCTTCACTGGGAGGAAATGTTTTATATCCGTTGCATACAGGGGGAAAACATCAAGTTTGTTATATGAACTACACTTATTCTAGGTATGAGATGATTAAGACACTTTACAAGACAAACAGATCCCATTTGTATACAACTAAGCAGATTAGCTCTGAGCCAGTAGTGCAAGCTGTGAAGACAGAGTACAAATAGTTACTGGGAACAATAACTCCTGCAATGATTTTGTCTAGGAGAGAGACTAGATTAAACGCAGAAATACCGGGCCAAGGTGATCATTTGCAAAGGAAATTAATATTGACACCAGAAGGGCAGCCAGTGGGCCCCTTGGAGGAAGGGATCACAGAAACACCAGGCCAGGTGTAACCTCTATGAAGATAGAAAATGGAGAAATAACATAAAATTAATTATTTTCTTTTTTAAAAGAAAGTTGCAAATGCTGTTTTTTTTAACCTCTGTTTTCTAAAACAAAAACTGCAATAACAGAAACACTCAAAGTATCAAAATATGTTTGATTTCCATGATTTATTTGCTGCTTTTCGTTTGTAGATTAAAAAGCATTCCAGTGATGTTACTTTGACTTTGGAAACCATTTTCTAAAGTTTTGTAGCGCGTTTCGTCTGAAGTGGTGTATATGTGCATTGTGGATGTTGTGTGAAAGCTGTGGTAGTCAGGCTGCAGAAAACCCCTGACAGATTGGCTTAGCTGTTGGTCAAATTGTTTTTGCTACGGTGTTAAATCTGTAGGAAGAACATTTGGGAGCATTATTTATAGTCGAAAATACTTTAGTATGATGGACTTTTAAGGTTGAGCAATGCCAGGCGGTATTGGTGAAAAGCTAGGCGTCTGGAAAAGGAACATTTTGTCCATTGTTCAGTTTGGCACATCTGTTAATCTTTTAAAGGCCTTGGGAGGCTTTTTAGAGTACATGGCGTTACAGACTCTCTGAAATGCCAGGAGATTTTAGATAAGTCTACCAACCTCCACCAGTAAACTGTGGAGGATAATGATCCCAAACATGTGGCCAAACTACGACAGAGATGGTTCACCAGACACATAATCGACCTCCTTCCATCAACATCATAGAACTCAAATCTAAATCCAGCAAAGACTTAACTTGTTCTTTAAAGTTGTAGCTGTATTTTTCCCTCCTCTCAATCATTCTACTCGCATTGAACTCCTACTAAAAAAATGGTCAGTTGGAGTTTAGGCTTCTGCAATAAAAGTTGACTTTATTAGAGTACTTTTTTACATCTTCACCTGGGTTACTTATAAATTTGGCTAGCTCTGCATGCATTAGATTCTACTACGTTGCATCTTTATTCAGTAAGACTCGCATGAGATGGGGAACAGAAATCCAAAATATTTCTATACAGTTTTAAATGTTCTTTCCATATATATATTTTTTGAAATTATCTATTGGCAACAGACTGTCTCATCACATTGTTTTTAAAGCTCCACAGCTTGCAGGGAAGTTTCCTCAGTTTGATGCGGTATATCCATACGTTTTCAGGTCGTATGGAGGACGGTACTGCTTTGGGAAATGTGGAACTGCCTCCGTGGGCCAAAGGTGACCCCCAGGAGTTCATTAGGATCCATCGAGAGGTCAGTAATGCCTGACCTCACTAGGTTTCCCTGCTTCAATTGGTCAGTCTGACCAGTTCTAAAGCGGGATTTTTCCCACAAGGCCTAACGTTTGCCAATACTGTCTGATTTATTTAGACAGAAGATTCACTGTTTTGGTATCTCTAAACAAATATCCACTGTGCACATGACAGCATAGCTGTTTGCCTTCATTCTTTGAGCTACAATATGAGTTTTTCATAGCAGTCATTGTCTTATTCTTTAGATTCTTTCAGCTGTTTTGTCCCATTGATATCTGTGCTGTTCTCAAACATAATGCACAGTTTTCTTTTTCCTTCCCAAGAAACTGCATAAATAGCCATGTTAGGTTTGGATTATGACAGCATGCCCATTTAAAGTGATTCATGCAGCCACAAGACTTTCTCTTTTTCATAAGGCCATTACTTCAGCCAGCTGTTAATGAGCTGAATGTTCTCTGTGTTCTCTGTCAGCCTCCTGTTTTCTTTCCCTGCGTGGGGGTTTCTGTTTCTTTGTCGCTCTGATTTCTTTAGTGTGACCCTCCTTTTTTCATTCCTTGGGCATCTATGATGGTTAACACTCTTTAATCTACTGAACTTCCCATATTCCCTACCATTCTCATAAAATTAGTGACTTCAAAAGATTGTTTTTTTTTTTCTTCCACAGACAAATTAACTCAGGACAAAATATCCTTGGTGTAATGTTTTCTTTTTTACGATGGGTTTATTACAGCAAGGATGTAGCTGGTCATAATGCCCACTTTCCCTTATTAACTCTTTGAAACCAATCTCTGGCTAATTCCACCCAAATCATTCTCTAATTCTAGTATATGGATAAGCTCATAACGCAGCTCTACAATCTTCTTCTGTTTCCAAACTTCTAAATTGACTTTTGGAAGAAATCATTGTGCACCTGAATAGCATTATCGCCTGTGCAATCTGAAAGAAGTTTTGCATCTTGCAAACTTTGATACTACCAGTTTCAATGGTGGTTCGTGTCCAACAATGGCAATTGTAGTTGCATCACAAATCTGAACTTCTGTAATATTGTCTAACTCGTCGTTTCTTCTGCTCTAACTGCTGTTGTGTTTTCACTAGGCCCTAGAAAGTGACTATGTGAGTTCTCGCCTCCACCTGTGGATCGACCTGATCTTTGGATACAGACAACAAGGTCCGGCGGCAGTGGAAAGTGTCAATACGTTCCACCCTTATTTCTACGCCCAGAGAGGCCGACAAGATGCAAAAGACCCCATGATAAGGAGCACTATCTTAGGCTACGTCAGCAACTTTGGCCAGATTCCCAGACAGGTGACATTGCAATATATTTGCTTATGTGTTGTTTTAATATATGCATAATATTGCCCTTTAAAGGAAAATCTTTGTCTGTATATTTCCCATAGCTTTTCACCAAGCCTCATGCCCCTCGCAGTGGCTCTAAGAAAGATGGATTGACTCCCTCTCATCCAACTCCATTTTTTTTCAACCTGGATACACTAAGGACACCTGCACAACCGTTCAGAGGTACAGCTTCACCATTAGAGGGGTTAGATGGTATGTAAGAAGTAGGAGCGTAATGTATTCAGGTCTAAGTTCCTTTTACTATAAATGCTGTGCCTTCTTTTGCTTCTGCGGAGATGACTTTTTAATTTTCATCATTTGCTTTTAAAGTAATAAAAAAGGTCCTAAAACAAAAGCTTTGGCACTCTGGTCTATGCTCAGTAATTTCCTTTGGGTGCAAATCAGATTTTTCGGATGTTTGCAGCAGCTCAAATTTCTGATGATTTTGTTTGATGAAGTTTGACTATTTTGCCAGCAAACCATTAAATTTTGGCTTACAGAGAGCACCCACAAACATCCAGACACAACTTGTGTAACAGCTCCCCTAAGGCAAGGTATGACTCTTTGGGTCCCACACAGTTCCTTTAAGCTGCTTGAGTTTACACACAGTTAAAAACAAGATAGCATTTAATTTAAATTACTTAAAACATTTGTCAGATTTCTTTTGCTCCTGCTTCAATGTATTTTTATATGAAATAAACATTCTCCTGACACATAGAGAATGATGCACCGGTTACATCTCCGTTCGAACCCAGGTTGTCCAAACTTTTTTGGACATGTCAATAAAATGTGTGGCTTGAGTATCACAACTTAGAAATGCTGTGTGTTCTACACATTGTGTAAAATGCAAAGCAAATGTTGCATCAATAAAGTAAAAATTGCTTCAACTGTCGCTGAGTATCACTCACCACATGTCAAATGTTTAGACATGATGAGAAAATAAGATGACCTTATTTTCTTTAGAAAAGAAATGAACCCAATTTTCTTTTCTTTTAATTTTTTGTTGTTGTACATTTTTGCTATTTTATTGCGAACAAAGTACAGTGGAGCTTTGATATTTGGGGAGGATTGCAAACCACAACTGTCCGTGAGTGGCAAAAATCCGCAAATACTTGAGACCCCCTCTAAAAACGCATACAGCAGCCTAATTTATTACTTAAAATCCCAAATATAACTTAATATGCATCAATTTACACAGTGGAAACTATTTTCGCAATACCTTAAAAGCTAATTTAGTTTTCATTTTCCCCACTCTCGTGGTTTCAGCCTATCGGCGCCAAGCAGTCTGGATTGGATGCTTTGCAAACGCTAGCCAATAGTGTCCCAGGTATTGTTTAAAAATTGGACACAATACTAACCATTTTGTTACTATTGATATAGCATATTCAGATTTTGCTGAATATGCTATATCTCACTGTGTTGTACCTCTTTTAATTTCTACCTTACCATTATATGTCTGTTATTATACACTAGATGTACTCGGGTCTCGAGGGAATGATTGAAACGCAGTGAGAACGTCCATAGATTAATTTATCCTACAGAAGGGTAGAAGGAGCTATCTGCTGGAGCTACAATATGGAGATGACTCTTCAGCTGAGCTCTACTTAATAATCTGAATATCCCTACAGGCCCACTGAAGCAGAAGAGATGAATCTGCGAATGCTTAGGGAGAGATTCCTGCATATTACATTTCATATTAAATCTTGGAGTGTCTGATCTGATCAATAAGGAGATGGAGATGAATAGGAGGAGGAACGTT
Organism: Poecilia latipinna; assembly: GCF_001443285.1. Taxonomy (NCBI): domain Eukaryota; kingdom Metazoa; phylum Chordata; class Actinopteri; order Cyprinodontiformes; family Poeciliidae; genus Poecilia; species Poecilia latipinna. The sequence continues at coordinate 189,436 of NW_015112729.1, forward strand.
AAGACCAGTGCAGACGGAAGTTCTTCCAGGGGATTTTAGACACAGATCTGGCAAATGGATGTAATGATTTCTGCCTTTTCCTGTATGAATAGGTCAATTACAGGCACAATTACTGCCTCTTGTAAGTTTTCTCACCCACATCTGCCTGCTTTCATCCTGTCTCGGATGCAGGTGCCCCCCAGGACAAAGCTCTGCTTCTTGTAAACTGGGAGAAGCTGTTTTAATTGCCCAGTTTTCTCTGGTCAGTTCAATGAAATTCTTTGCAAGTTTATGGACCTACTGAACTCTTTAATGTGATGCTTTGAAGAGCTATTAGTTTTATTTGGCCTGATGTGTTCACCGATACTCGCCAAATACACGATTACCTTTTTATGTACAGCTTTACTCCATATCTTTATGGTATTCATGCTAGGCAGTAGCAGATTTTGTTTTGTAATTTCAAAACCTTTTGCTTTTACTAATAAAGTCGTTCTGAATCTTATTACAGAGCTACCAAGAGGTCCGGTGGGTCAAATATTATGCCATGAAAAAGAAGTTTTGGTCGTGGAGAAGAACCGGTTACTCATGTCGCCTCCATCTGGCTGCTTCTTCAGCTGGGGATTTCCAGACAACAGCTGTGCCTTTGGAAACTATGCCACAGAGAAGGTATGTACCGTACGCTGGCTTCCTAGAGTGCACACCCCTGTTACAATGCCCTGTTTTTCTCATGTAAAAAAATGCTTACAAAGCTTTTCGACCTTTAATTTGACACTTTAACCATACAGATAAACTGAAAAACAAATAAATGTGTTTAGATGGAAATTGTTAAAAATAAAATGCTACAAGGAACTGGCTGCAAACATACACACATTTTTAAGCTAATGCTTTAATTTTTTCTTTAGCCTTTAGTGTGTTTTTTTGTTTGTTTTTTTATTAGTTCCTCCAGTAATTTGTAGTGAATCTGATCACCCTAGATTAAAGTTAACTTTATCTCTAGGATGTTTTGCTGATATTTGCTCATTTTCATTCTTTAGCTAAAGCCATGTTTTTCAGAGAGGATCAAATGTATCTCAATGTGCAAATGTATCTGTCAGGAAAAGGATACATAAATTCTACATATTATATGTAGCTACACCATGGCAAAATGAAGAAAGTTATTAATAACTGGAGAAAATATGAGACACCAGTGACTTTGCAAAATGTGAAGATTTTACTCAAAACTGTAAAAAAAAACAACAAACAAACAAAAAAGAGGATGAACTAAGCACAGATTTTTTTAAGAGGATTCCAGCATCATTAAAGGAGCTGCATTAATTTCTGAAAAGTGCCACTTGTGTTTTATGTCCAACAACAAAATATGTTTTGGTCCAAGTTTAATTCTAGACCGGGACCATTTGCTGCATGTCCTTTTTTTCCCTTCTTTTCTTTACACTTTCCACCTGCTTTCAAGAAATGACTTTTCAATTAAAAGTCAATTAATTGTGTTCATTGCTTATATATTTTTACCCTATTTTTTTTTTCACTTTTAGCTGAACCGTATATAAAATATGTCGCGTTAAGGAGGAAAATTAATCTGAAAGTACCTATTATTGTCTCATTTCTTTAAGCAGGTACTGTATTTTTACAGCTTTGTAAATCCATTGCTTGTGGTTGTTTGAGCTGCACAAGTTAGGTGATGCATTTTATGTCTTACTTGCAAACTCTTTAAATGCTTCAATTAAATTAAGATAAAGCAAGTATTGTTTTTCAATTGGCTTCAGAGGTTGGACATGATTAAACTTTGTTACTGGAGCTAAAACAATTTTACGGAAGCGCATTGCTATCACGCAGGAAAAAAAAAATTTCGAGCGCCACCACCTTATAAAATGATAGCGGTCGGAAATTTTTTTTTTTTTTCTGGTGGGAAAAC
>NW_015112729.1:194477-239758 GCF_001443285.1 Poecilia latipinna
TCGAGCGCTTTCACGTTATAACGTGTTTTCGCTCGAAATTTTTTTTTCCTGCGTGATAGCAATGCGCTTCCGTACAATTTTGTAAATCTCTACACAGAGAAAATTTATCCTTCTTTTTCATCTTCTTGTGAACCCGATAAAGTCAACAGGTGCTGTATTTCAGAACTATTGAAATTCTTCTAATTGACAATATTTGCCAATGCGAGCCTTTACACACCTTGTGCACATTTTATTTCTGTGATATTTGTTCTCAATAGCTTTGGGACTTTTTTAATTGTTCCTATTTATTTTATTGACTTTGTTTATATTGGTCCTTGCCTTATCAAGTAATAAAATTGCAAGATTAGTTGACTATAAAAGGATAAAAATGATAGAATAATAATTGAGCACTTAAAAACAGAAACCCAATTTATTACCAAAATAATATTTTGTGATCTGAACAAAATGACTATTACATAATTTTCTCATGCTGCTCTTCATGCTTGAATTATGAGGAAAAATATTTGAAGAAGCTGGGGGGTTTTTATATCAGAAATGTTTAAGAGAATTAATTTGGTTCACATGTTTGTTTCCACATTTCAGATGGGAGGATTTAGAACTTTTTGTTAGATTTAAGTCTTTCAAACAGAACATACTGTAAGACATGACAGAAAAACTATTGTGGGTAATTGTGCTGTCATTATTAGACATACAAGTAGTTTAATATTTCTTTAATACAAAGAAACTAGAGGGAAAAAAAATATAGTTTAGATGGGAAACAAAGAAAACAGTCAATGTTAAAGGTCCACACATTTTGAAAGATTTGCTACTATATAAAAATCTTATCCACATTATTAAGTGGTTAGGTTGAAAAGTCAAAATTATGGGAGAAGTCTATAGATATTTGCAATCAAGACTTTTTAAAAAGCTAGTATCTATCTGAACGTGTGAAATTAAATAAACAGAAGTTCCTTTTAGATTTTGTTTGGTTTTTAGTTTTAACATTGATTTTTATTGCTAAAGCTTTTAATCGAAAGGTTAAAAATTCTAAAATTGTTACAATTGTCCATACAAAGACTTTTCATAATTTGATATCATTAACAGACAAATGAATATTTCTAGCACTTTGCAGTAAGCGAGAGTTTGTGTGACTGGGGGGAGACGTTGTGCGCCGCCTGCCCCAACATGACCACCGTCATCACTGCAGGAAGCAGCACTGTTGTGTGTGTGTGGGAAGTGGCTGTCGGCAAGGACAAACTTTCTCACATGAAACTCAGACAGGTGAGTCTGTCTGCTAGCTTATTCACTCTAGCTACGTACCAGTGCTTCTCTCTGACTCTCCCATGTTCTGCAGCCCTTGTACGGTCACACAGACGCAGTGACGTGCCTGGCTGTGTCCGAGGGCCACAGCTTGATAGTGAGTGGCTCCCGCGACCTCACTTGCATCCTCTGGGATTTGGAGGAGCTAAGTTATGTCACCCAGTTAGCAGGACACACGGGCAGCGTCTGTGCTCTGGCTATCAATGATCTCACCGTAAGTCCGCTTTCTCTCTGTATTTTCTTTTCACAACCATGAAATTAGCCCTCAGCGTGAGGAAGGGAGGATCCTCACTGCTGACAGTGGGCATATCCTCTTTGTGTTATGCTTGTTTCGTGCACTCCTGTGTGCGCACGTTTGAACGTCAACACCTTTCTGCTTTGTCCAAGGGTGAGATTGTGTCCTGTGTGGGTCCTCTGCTTTACCTGTGGACCATGAAGGGCCAGCTGCTGGCTTGCACAGGAACTTCCTCTGGGCCTCAGGCAGACATCCTGTGTGTCAGCTTCACACAGCGACATGAGTGGGATTCCAGGAATGTTATTGTCACAGGCTGTACAGATGGCATTATTCGGGTAAGTTCTCTCTATTTAGGCAAAGTGCCTAGCAGAACTATTTATAACTCATGCATGTTTTTATATATATATATATATGCAAGTAAAATGCATCATGAAGGGCAAGAGGCAGAGAACTTTTAAGCAAAGTTTAGGTTATAAAACAGTATTATGTATTATGTTGATTAATCAACTATTAGCTGTGCGTTTACAAATATGGCCTTCTGACTGTCCTGCTTACACATAGAAAATGTCCTGAACAGTTCCTCCCTTTGTGAAAACATGGAGGTGGCAGCATCATGTTGTGGGAATGCTTTTTTTTTTCCCCACAAGGACAGGAACTTGAAGGAAAGATAAATGAAGGTACATTGATGAAAATCCAAAAAGGAAAAAAAAATTGTTGGAGGGTCAGTGGGGGCTGAATACAAATGTATGTCATACTATTTTAGGGTTTTATTTGTTAAAAATGTGAAAATATGTATAATTTTTCCATCTCAATAAAAACATTAAGGTTTTTTGTTGTAATATGCCAAAATTAGGAATGGTTCAAGAGGTATGAATACTTTTGCAGAGCACTGTGCACAGCAAGTCAGACTCATTTCTCTTTGCACTGTTTTTATATAGTCTACTTTCCACTATTCTGCCACGTAGTCATTACTTTGATATTATCCTCACATATGCCTGCTTGAATGTCCACTGAAGTTATTAATGACAACATAAAGGTGGCGTGTGTGTCGGCTGAGTGTTTTTACTCAGGATTAATATTACCACATGCCGCCTCCTTGCAATCAAAGCGGCAAAATCTGAATTGTGCTTTGCTTGGAGAGTGTGTGTGTCCGTGCCACGTGCACAGCACGCACACGCAAACGTTGCCCTTACCAAATCATTACACTGGTAGTGTGAGGTGGGTGTGTTCAAGTGTGAGCATGCTTGTTATTATGTTGAATTATGTCTATAATTTTGCCACTCGTTATGTGTCTCTCATACAGATATGGAGGACAGAGTACACCAGAACACAATTACCTGGCCCTCCAGAAGAACCCATGTCCCCAGGGCAGGACCAGATAGAGAGGGATGGTAATGTTACTGACAGTGCTATAAGATATGAGTGTGTGTATTATAATGGTACAAATGTATGCGGTTGACTGTAAGAAAACTCTAAAACCAACTCATATGCAGCTGTGGAAAAAAGGGTCATCCTCACCTTAATGAAATAAATCGTTATGATGGCGTCTAACTGCTCAGCTCAGCGCTAGACTCTGTCTTTTCCAGACGAGCGCTCTTAGTGCTCACCCTACCCCTCGCTAGCGTTATGGCTAGCAAGAATTATGTTGTTATAAAGTTATTAAACATAGAGGCAGTAAACACTGATGAATAATTCTGCTGACGTGCCCGTATGTGTGCGTGTGTGTGTGTTTGTATAATTTAGAAAGCAATAATACCCAGATCCAATTTAGCATACGTTGGTTACAGCCTCATGTCACCTCATAGGAGTATTATGCTTTCCAATTACATTGAGACAAGTCTTTACGTAACCCTGAAGCTTTTATATTTGAGGGAATTTTCTCCCTTTTACTGCCCGCTGACTGCAGATGGACACGCGTTAATGTACAGTTTAATTGTTTTGTGAGGACCGCTGGGTGCCACAACGTTAAGCTCACTGGTTATTTTGGAGTAAGTGGATGTGCTCTCTTGATGGATCCGTAGGGAGCGCCTCGGGCCGGGGGAAAGGCTGGAGGAGATGTCTGGTGTTATGTCGGGAGCTGAGCAGAGGTCAGAGCATGTCACAGCGCCGCTCCAACGACAGTCCCGCCATCACCGCCCTGGCCATGTCCAGGTACAGACACCACGCACCAACTCTCAGCTGTTGGAAATGACTGCATTTTGCTGTGTTTAATTACTATTACTAATAATCCTGGCAGATTTTGCTCTACAGTTATTTTACTTTAACCAATAAGTTTTTTTTTGTGGTGGGACATGAGACAGGCATTTCAAAACATCATAAAATAGTCGGACTTCTTTTTTAAGATTAAAATACCCATATTATTCTTATTTAACATTAAAAACATATGTCAAAAGTTATTTATACCATTTTCAATTATCAAGAAAAAAATCCATTGATTACTTGCCATCACTCTAATCTGTCGCTTTCTCTTACAGAGAAAAGTACAGACACCAAAACATAATTTTCAATTTTAATAAATATTACTTTAGTCTGAAATTTGGCAGAGGTGTGCATGATTTGGGGCTCAACTGTGTATTTATTCTAAGTGTTATTTGTATTTCACAACTTACAAATAAGTTGTGCTTTAATGATGGTTTCTACATAGTTTTGAAAACCCTGGAAAAGTAATGGGTGTGTTTTTTTTTGTTTTTTTTTTTCATCTCAGTCATTAGGTTATGACACTGATGAATCAGAAACCTTGTTTCATCATTTCTGGAGATTAAAATAAAAGCCAGCCAGGCTAATGCTTAGTATTCAAATGTCCAGACGTTGATGAGCACAAAACCAGCTTGCATATTAGTCTTGGCAGAGTTTCATGTGTTATAACTTTAGACGTTTTAGATAAAGGTGGTAAATATACACCATAAGAAAATAATACTGTGCAGTTATTTAAAATATCACATGCTGTTTAAAATGCATGTGAAGCTGAGGTGGGTCATTTAGAAAAAGAGAATATGTACAAGATGTGTATATATACAAATATACATGTGCATAACATATACAGTATACAGGATGTGAAAACAACATGAATGTGCAAATAACAGCAGCGATGCTATTTGAAATGAGAAAAACTACAGTTGGCAAAGTGATAAAGAGTCACTGAGTTTGTTTGGAGCAGAGATATATATAAAGCCTTAAAGATACTGGGAGGAAGGATCTGCAGTTAACGCTCCTTTGTGCACATAGGAGGTAGCAAATTATTCAACTAGGCGAAAACCTGGATATTTGTTTTTATAGGTTTTAATATAGCAGAAACCGACATCTATTTATTTCCCCTGACTAGTAAAATCTTTATTGAATGTAATTTTTAATAAGAATCTTGTCAAATTTGCTTCCACTGGATGCTTCACAACATGCTTACCCTCATTTGTGCAGGACTCATGCGACCCTGCTGGCTGGAGACGCTTGGGGCAGAGTTTTCACCTGGGTCTGCGACTGAGCGATTGTTACCGTGGAAATGTCCAAGTACCATGATGCTCCATGAGGAAATAGTCTGAGAGAAAAACTCTCCTGTGTGACACTGGCTGAGCAGTAGAAGGTGTTTGACATTTGCCGTCTTGTAGATATAGTAGTTAACATGGAATCAAATTATACACAAAGCAATATTTTTCACTTAAAAGCATATTTAATTATGTATTTTGCTGTGTAAATAATGGATGTTGGTGAACATAAATAAAATCATGAACAGACATTTTTGTGAAATCGTTTCTTTCGCCTCTCTTATGAAGGAGACCAGTGTCAGGTTGTTGAAACTTCTTAAAAGTTTCAACAATAAGCAAAAGAGTATGTGTAATAAATAAAATAAAGCTCTGGTGCATCAAGAGAAGTGACCAAGGTCTACAGTTGAAGTTTATAAAAAAAAATAAAAAAAAATGAGATTGCCTTCTACAATTTCAGTTTTAAATTGTAGAAGGGGATGTGTGTGTGAATACAGACAAGACGGAGCGTTTAAATGGTTTTATAGAGAATAATTACCGGTATAAAGTACTATATTATGAAATAATTATTAGGTCATTTTTTAGGATAGTAAAAAGCGATGCACACAAGTTTGCATGTTGCACTACAAGATGTTTTCTGTGGTGAATGTTTGTGGCGTGCAGGGCTCAGGATGTTTGTCAGACAGGAACTGGGTTTTGTTTTTCACAATGTGTTTTTACTTTGCTTCATAATGTGGTACTTAGGAGAATTTAACTGTTTCCTCGGATCATAATTCTTGGTGCGGAATTTTGGATGTGGGGGGATTTAAAATGTGTTTGGGTCTTGTTGAGGGACGCTTTATGCTTGTCACAGATTCTTTGCATGTTTATGGTTTCCCAAAGACAAATATGTCTCTTTAGATCCATCGCTGAGGGACGGACCACAAAGTCCCGCTTTGAATCTCAGCCATTTAACAAGAGGCAGCTTGAAAGTTCATTCCTAATGCAACACAGCAGACATGTCAGAGATAAAGTTGTGCAAATAGTTTAAAACCAGGTCAGGTTGTAGAGCGATATCCAAGGCTTTGAACATCTCACGCAGTCCTACTCAATCCATTATCTGCCCATAGTAATTCTAGAAGAGGAACATAGATTCACAGTTAAGGTTGGACAATCTGATGACAGGACAACTGAACTGTGCAGTTCACAAACTTGGCTTTTATGGAGAAATAGTTAGAAGAAGAGGTTTCACCTTTCTGGAAGAGAACAAAACAGAATGTCAAAATCACATACACCACAGGCCAAAATTAAACACTTACAGGGAGGAAATGTCAAATAAGATGCAATAAAAAGTCAAATAAATCTCACACATTATTCTTTTTTTAAAAAAATCCTTGTGAGCTAAATTTCAATTTAACAGCCCAGCAGAGAAATCTGGAAGTTGTCTTTGTGAGGCGATGTGCTTTCTCCCAGCAGCCCATGTCAGGCAAACATCTGGAATAATCTTGTGGGCCAAAGTCTGAATTTGTCATCTATGGTTTAGAAGAAAGCACATTCAAGTTAAAAATCCAGATCTAAATTCAACAGATGATCTCAGGCAAGGCTTGTTTTCCAACCAACCTGACCGAGCATGAGTTATTTTTCAAATAAACAGCAAACATTCCAGTCTCTTGTGCAAAGTTAAAGGATTTTAATGGGGATGGCCTGGATACAAATGTATGCCATACTTTTCAGGTTTTTGTTTAAAAAAAATTAAAATTAAACTACGTATGAGTTTTCCTTCCACGTCTTATCTGTTACTTTGTGACGGTTCATCACATAAAAGCCAGTAAACAAGTACTCATGCTGGGCTGTGGAAACTCCGGAGTCCTGCTTGTGTTACGTTTGTTGTTGTGACTCTCAAGCAAATGCACCACTCCTCTATCATAAAGGACGGGGTCCTTCTCTTTAACCTTTGTGTGTGTGGCTAATTGTGCTAAGTGGAGTGGCTTAATAGAGTGGAAAATAGTCCTCATAATTTTCCCAGAGAGCGAGCGCTGACCTTCTCTAAAGACAACAGCCATCTCCATTCTCTCTACACGGCTGGTTTTATGATATGAGATGTCAAACCACTGGGTTCCTCAGAATAATTAAATCAAATAAATTATTGCACCTAGGCAGAACCATCTTGTAGCCTAACCCAATTATAATGCACTGTAAAGCTAATTATTAACCATGATTACAATTAGTCTAATTTGAATAAATGTAGTCATTAGCGGGTTCATCCCAGTCAGTGTGAACCGTGGGGGGATGATGGTCTCTGTCTCGCTCCCACTCGCTATAAAAGGAGTGTAGATGTGCATCATTCTTTTTTTGGAGGCACCTCCATCTTCATTCCGTTCTTCACACTGACCTTCACAAACTGGCTTGCACCCTTCACCTTCCCTGTATGTACCACTTTCTGGATTTAAAATGCCAGTTTAACACGCTGATTGGACTCATTTCTGGCATTTTATGAAAGATTTATCAAAACAGTGACCCAAGAGGAGGGCCTTTTGCTTTTTGCGTCGTGAATCAGATAAAAATACCGATAAAAGTCCTTAACGCTCTAATGAACGTAGCTATTTATTTGTTTCCCACAAAGAGAAAATGTCCAATAATAGTTATCTTTGGCAGAGTAACAAATGCAGTAATTTCTAATAATTTCCAGCAATTTCTAAATGTGAGGAAATGAAAGTAGTGCTGCACAATATATTGCAAATTTTTCATAATTGTAATATTAATGCACAGATTATTCACATCAGGGAGGGAAGTGCAATGAAATGATTGAATTACCACATTCAAGCACCATATTTTCAGGCTACTTAAGCCTGCAGCACATGGGTGCTTACACTATACTGCATAAATCTAACTAGAAGGATTCTACTGTTACAAAGCCAAAATAGCAGCCATAGGCAACATTTCAATAACTTCTTTCTTGACCTGGAAATCATATTTAAATATATTTGTGACAAAATAGATTGGACTTTCGTAAGTTGGAGCCATTTCAACCCTGTAGATGAATCCTCATCCCTGTGTCTGCGTAACTTGACAAACGATTGAGTTTTTGGAGTTGGGTTCTGTCAAAAGGTCATAGGATGTCAATATCGTACCTGTTACCGGTTAACCACCTGCTTCAGAAATTATCCTGAAGCAGGTGTTTTTGCAGGTATTATGCATGTTCAATACACTCTTGTGGTAGTGGCAAATTAATCTTCACTTATTTATAGGTGTAGCACCAAACGGTGCATAAAGCACAGAGGTTCTCAGTGTCAATTCAGTAAATGTTTGATTATCATAACAGGCACAAAAGAGGAAACTTAGTTTAGCTACAAACCATTTTGTTCAAAAACACATCTCGCTCTGTATGATCGGCTATCAAAATACCCATGGCCCGATCCTAGAACAATACCTTCTGGAAAAACAGGTAGAAATGCAAGTTCTCAAAGACGGTCATGCAGCAGACTATTTTGACATTCCCCAAATAATTATTAGTTATCTTATCAGATGCACAGGAATGTAATGCTGGAGTTTTATTCACCTAATCCTGTGCATCTTTTGGCATTGTCGAAACAAAAGGCGCTCATGCAGCATTGTGACTGAGGTTTGCTGGGTGTATTTCTAATATTTCTGCACTTTTCTAAATTAAAGACTTCAGACCACAGCACATAACAATATTGAGTTTTAATACAGTAATAATGAGTTTGCTTAAAAAGCTGATTGTTAAAGTGACATGATGCTGCGGTAAAAAAACAAAAACTAAAAAATTCTAGACAATAGTTTATTTCAACAAAGTCTCATAGGTTTATAGACGATAGTTAAATCGGGACTATAAACAACAGACTCACTGGCCAGTGACCACGTCAATAAGCAAAGGACCCCAATAAAAATAGGTGTGCAGGACTTGACCTGCACGGAGCACACTCCAAACCACTCACTTACCCTCAAACGTGGCGTCTTTCATCGAAAACAGCTAAATATCATGCTCGTAGTTTATAAATATGTCCCTTTAGATGCTGCTTAGTTCAGTTTTGGGTGGAGAACTGGACCTCTGCCCCTCACCAGGAGGTGCCGAGCTGCCAGGTCTATAGCTTTTCTTCCTGGAAGAGGATCTGAGCGTACACAGTGTCGGAGCTGGAGGGTGTGGCGTCAGGGCTGGGGGAGACTGGTGGCTCCTGCCGCGGTCGGACTAACTCCAGCTCTGCGTATGTCAGGCTGTCTTCTTGTGAGACTCGGGACTAGAGGAGGAAGAGGAAAAACAAGAGAGGAATTTAGCTGGCAGATAACGCAAATGAGGAACGTAGTCTGCTCAGCATTCCCTCGCTAAGCATCTCGTCGGCTGCAGAAACTATGCGTTTACTGCTTTTAGCAGGAGCTTTGGGAACATTCAGTGTACTTGAAAACATCTGCTGCCAAAGGAGTCCTATTCAGCACCCTCAGATCTCTCTAATTGCACTAATCTGATCCGCATGTTGAACGCTTGCATCTCCCGAGCTTCTTTTCACAGCGAAATCTCAAGCGCAGCACAAGCGGGAGACACTGGTGGTCCTGAATTTGAGTTAGTTTGCCTCTGAATGTACTCGTTTGGGGCTTTCATTGTGGATATTAAACCAATGAAGCACTCTAAGTAAATAATTGAGTTTCTGAAGCAATAATGCTAAATAGAATTATCAAGCTCATAACTGAATGAAGCGACGGCAATAAACTCTGGTAGACAATCACGCGGTCGTGAAACATATTCCCTCTTGTGCGTATTTCAATAACAAATCTGCTCTTGAAGAACAAAATAAAAGGAAAAACGTCTTAAAAAATTAAAAACGCATAATGAAGCCCTGCCAGTGTTTATGGCATCCAGTAGGCAGACGGAGGACTTACGGTAGCAGATCTCCTCTGCTGAGTCTTCAACCTTCTGGGCTTCTGAGGTCTGTTTGCTGCGACAGGCGCTGCAAGAAAAAAAGCAAATGTGAGAAACTTAATTGTGTGAAAAACAACAGCCTGGAGATTTGAATCCACAAATGTCACTGTTTCTTTTGAAGTCGACGTTTAACTCGAGCAAGATGTTGCTTAGAAGTGAAACAAGACCATCGTTTGATGAGTTAGTGCTTCGGCGTAGATTTAATGTCTGCTCTTAGTTGGCGATGTCTTTTTTTTTGTGGGCTTTGACCTCTTGCCTCCCTTTGGGACATTTTTTTTTTTTTAATGCTTCCACATGTGTTAGGAATGAGACATGAAATTTAACCGCAAGAAAGAGAAGAAAAACTGAACCAAGCTTTCTTTTTCATTCGGAGCTGGAGAGGTTCACTTCTAATAATCTTTTACTTTTGTCCACACTGAGATCATGGCTTTTCAACATGATCTGCAGGGTAAATAGGCTGAATGCTGAAGGCTTATGTGGTTACTTCTAAGAGCTAAAACACAATCTTGTACCTCTGATGGGTGGCTGAAACAGTGGCTCTTCAGGTGGTGTCACTTTTGGTCCTCTGTCAACCTGCGGTCTCGTCTCTTTTCTTCGTGTTCTTGGGGGAGAATTGGAGCAGCTGCTGGAGCTGGTAACAGTCTCTCCAGAACTGCAAAGAACAGAAGATCCAAAGATCACCGGTAATTTCCCCATAAAAAGTGTGTTTTGGCCGTTTGCTTTCTTGTGTTAACATATCTACCCTGTTGTTCCCTATTATTTCTTGACCTGTTGGATAGATTTTCCCTCTCTTGTTATAGATTTTTATTGGCCAAGATTGTAAAGCTCACAAAACAAAAGTCAAGAAAATGTCACAGCAGTATTCAGCAACTGTATTGCAGTTGCATGTTTTCCTGATTTCATCAAGCTGCTGTAGCAGTAAAATCAAAAGGTCAGTAAAACCGAAATGTCACATTACATGATGCAATTTTATTTTGCTAACTTGGTAAAAAAAAAAATAAACTCCCAAATATGTAAGATTGAGACTTGCACAGGAATGAGAACAAAAATAATTTGCTTGATTAGGCTTAGAAAAGTTAAGTGCTTCAGCCTTCCTGACTATTAAAAATCCTTCGAGTTTATTGTTTCTGAAGCAACCTATAGACTTTGTTTTGATGGAAAGACAGGATTACAACTGCAAAGTGATACAAAAGGAATGACCTAATTATGACATTTCAGGAAGATATATTTGTGATTGAACTAAACATTTAAATGTTTATTTTGTTTACCATTTTGATTTGTCAAAATGTTTTGTAAGAGTCTTAAAAAAAAACAGCGTAGTACCTGCTTTCTGGACATTTGACGAAAAGGTAACTGGCTGTGGAGAAATCAGAAGAAAGATCATTGTGAATGCAATAGTTTGTTGTAAGAACTACAGGTGACACTTCATTTTGTACATTCTAGTTATTGTAGAGAAAAAAAGCGTGGATTTACCTTTCAATCTGTGTCTCCTGTGGAAGTACTGGCACGTTAAAACGAGGGAGAACATAAAGATGGACAGCAGGCCCAGGGAGCAGATGAACACGGCACACAAATACACATCTGGTTCGGAGACCAAAAAAATGTTTTGTCCAGGTTATGTGTGATTAAAGGTTATACGAAGGTCTAGAGATTTAAGACATTACCTGCAAATAAAACCCAGAGCCCCTCGCTGCTGTCATTCTCAGGAGTAAAGTGCACTGTAGAAGGAAACATGTTGCAGTAAGTCAGCAGAACGCAGCACTTAAAGAACATAAAATTTCCAAGTCTATCTTTATAAATCGCTGATGTCTGTGGGCACTGACCCAATGGAGCAGACAACCTCAATGGTTTATGGAAATATCCAAACCACTGCTGTGAAGAAAAAAAAAAAGAAAAAGAAAACTGCTCAAAAGCATCGGCCAAACCCACAGTGGGGACATCCACAAAGCTGCAGGCCTCACTGGGCAGCTGCTCTCGGATAAAAATGGGGAGATTTTCTTTTATTCTGCGTATTCGCTTTTGACTGTCACTTCATAGTTGTTTTGTTGATGTGCATAAATAATTTTCAAGAAAACTGCATCAAATCAGAGTAACTTCACAATCATTTCCAGTCCCGTCCGTCCGTCCGACCGACCCACCCACTCACCTACTCACTCTCTCTCTCTCTCTCTCTCTCTCTGGGCGAGAGGCGGGGTCCGCCCCGGTCAGGTCTGTTTCCAGACCACTAGATTTCACTCAAAATCAGATCTGCTTTGTTCTCCATCTAATGGCTTCCTCTGTTTTGTTTTTTTTTTTTGTTTGTTTTTTTATGTAAAGTTGCATATTGTTTTATGTTCTGTGTGAGGAATGATGTGGTTGGGATTTTCTTCTTGAACACTTGTTTGCAAACTGTATTGACTGAACTTGAAAACTTACTAATTGCTGTCATGTACAAGTATGTGGCATGAAAATTCACATTACAAACATAGGAAAATAAAAAATAAAAAACTATTTTACATTTGCACAGCAAATTCACTCTTTTTGTTAGACGTAGAAACTTCAAAATTGTCTTGCATTGTTGATGTTATAAAGATGCTTTTTCTTGGTGAAACAGAAAAAAAGATGCATGAAAGTCATTTTTTAAAAATGTATTGCTGTATCATAATCTGTACCCCACTTGTCCAGTCCCCATTGACCTTTTGTGGATAAATGGATATACATAATAACCTCTTGAGTCTGAACTCTTTGAGTGCTCAGCTGATGGGGAAAAAAGAATCAAGTTGAGAAATGGTTGTTTTTAACCCGCGCAGTCTGAGGTCAACAGGTCGGCTGTCAGGAGCTTTTATATGTACATATGTTATACAGATGTGTCTGCAAAATGCTGACTGTACACCGAATGGTGCCACGTTTATGCTAAAACATATATATACAGCCCAGAATGAACATGTTGCAGCTGTTGGCTCATCTGCACTCATCCAGATAGGAAAAGTGAAGATGTGGAAAGTGTTGTAAATCTAAAGCCAGTGCACAGAGAGATTCAGGCCGTCGGTACAGAAAGCAGCAGACAGCACTCAAACGTTTGGTTTAAATGGATTAATTTGGGATGTAATAAAGCAAACATTTGTCTTGTTTGGCAGAATCTTTGGGATATGAATAATTCATAACTTTAAGTGTTGAGTGAAGTCTGAAAACTGGAAACTAAGGGGTTCCCTGGATTACAGCTCCCCCCCCTCATTGTTTACTCTTATAATATCAGCTCTTGTATTTCCTGGCTCTGTGGTCAATGCATCTCTGGGATGCCTGAGGTTGCGTGGCTTCCTAAGCGTGCCCTGAATATAGGGCAGGGCGTTGTCAGACGACTCTGTCTGACCTGAACCTTTATGCTTTTCTAGTATAAAATAAGCAAAATGTGCAGCGCCTTGCAAAAGCTTTCATAGCCCTTGAACTTTTTTAACATCTTAAAATGCAAACAGAGTGGCACAGCTATTAAGAGCATTAATCAGATGAGTAGCCAACTGGTTGCTCATCTCGTCCTGAACTCCACAAATTGTGCCTTTGTGGAAGAGGAGAGTAGTAGTAGACTACTATTAAGAGAATATTTTTTTTGGTTTGCCACAAGCCAAACATAGGTGACCAAACATACTGCCAAAGCTACAATGAAATCATTAAGATTGTAACATATTCATGTCACCACAGCCTAGTAAAAGTCCACACATTAATTGAATTAGAATGAGACATTTATCATCCAATCTAAAAGCTGCAGCTTTTTTTTTAAAAGACTAAATGACATAAATATCAGTCTCTAGTTGTTCAAACAGACCTACTCCAAAAAGCTTGCACCTAAAACAACAAAGGATGGCTACACTTCCTACCTATGATGTTGTTTTAACTTGTACATTTATCACTACTGTGCATTGGTCTAATTGGTCTAATTTTGTGTGGCTAATTGCATTGGGCACACAAAACTGGAATAAAAAAAGTCAGAGGTTTGAAGGTATAAGATGTAAAAAAATGTGCAAAAGTCCAAACAGCAGCCATGTGTAAACACATGAAAATCTAGATGTGCTTTTCATCAGGTACAAACAACAAAATTATACCTGGATTAGTCATATTAGTCATACTTTAATGACATTTTAAAGTCGCATTTAATGTAATTAAATCTGTAGCACGTTCACATTTTGAGTTTTCCTGTGTACAAAAATGGACTTCACTAGATAAACATTTAGCAACAGCACAATGTTTAAGAATGAGATTTCCAATAAAAGTTCTACTTTTGTATCATAAATCTATGACAACCTCAGTTGGATCATTCTTGTGGAGAATTATTTGCCGTCACGTGCGTTTCACATGACCTCATTTAATCCTTAAGCGCCAATTCAATTGCTGTGGGGGATTTGACCATGGCTAAAGCAGCTGAAACTTAATTCTCCAGGAATATTTCTCTGAGTCTTGGTGACTTAAATAAAAGTGCAGTTATCCCAGGATGCTGACATCATGTGAGTTTAAGAACATTGCCAGCTCAGCACCACTGCCTTTTCCCCCCTCATATTCATACATAGTTATACTGTTGGCTGTGTGAGATCATTGTTTTGGGATGGAAATGCCTGAGAACTGGGTTCACACTCAAGCCTAATTCCTCCTGCAGCTACATGAAAAACACTTCTTTGTTTTTCTTGCTCTTTACAAAAAAAAAAAAAACATGGTTTTGTATTGATAGAATAGAAGAAGAATATGTCTCAGCAGGATGAATCGGTTCTAAACAAATTCTTTCAGAATAATTACAGTAGAAATCCCCCTTTGCTTTCTGTGATTTGCTGAAGAGCGTTGCTGAACACATACACCTGTAGAGAGGCCAGATGGTGCAGGACACTTTTACTATTAATATATGTAGGAATGTGAAATCATTTGTCATGTTGCCTGAATTACAGTTGCTAATCTGTTTAGCCTAAAAAATAACAACGTTATGGCAGCCTGATTCTAAAACACTGCATTTCTTGGCTTTTTTCCACTTTTTTATTGTATATTTTCTTTGTTTTTTCTTTTTTTTTTTTTTACATCCAATTCTCAAAAGTGAGCCGAACTGTAGGGCTCATCGATAATCCTTTGAAAATGCCAAATCTAATTCTCTAAATTGTTCCCGTACTGCGTAAAATTTAGTGATCTCATAAATGATAGTGAAAGAGAAGAAACCAAGTGACTGATTTAAAATATAATTTCTTTATGTTAATTAAAACTGTTCCAATAACAAGCTTTTAATCAAGTGTTTATCTATCAAAACTAACCCCTAACTTTATTTAAAAGCTTCCCTAAATGGTTTCTTTTCTACACTGAAAACGAAGCATACAGTTTGAGCTGTTGACCACTGGGGTCAGTAGGTCAGGGGGCTTGGCTTCCTCCTACATGAGAGAAAAAGTGAGGGTACCCTGAGTGGATAAACAGAGAGGGATGTAGCACTGATTTGTTACTCATACATTGAGAAATACACAAATAGCCATATGCGTCTTAATGTGTCATGCAAATTACAAGATTTGGTTTAATCAATGCCAAGAGAGAATTACAAAACTTATGTTTGTGCAAGGTAGGAGTTTTGAAGTGAGATCAAATTTTACACACAGTAAATGACTCCCCTGGCATTTTTATTAAGGATAAACCCAGATTAGTTGCAGCCAAGAGACCGAAGCTCAGAACTAGTCCAAAAGGACCAAAGTGGACTTATGTCATCTTAAATCAACTCCAAACACAAAAAAAATAAAACGGGTTGTAGCGGAGCTCGCGTCTAACTTCAGCAGTAAATGTACAAGAGGCGGGGTACACGCTTGACAGATCGCCAGTCTATCACATGGCAACAGAGAAACACACAGAACAAACAACATGCACACACGCATATCTAATGGCAATTTACAGACCATCTTACCTGAAACCAGAGAAACCATACATGGGTACATGGGGAGAACATCTAACCTCCGTGCTCCTAGACTGGGATTTGTACCCAGAACCTATTTTGCTGAAAGGCAGTAGTGCTACTAACGACACCACCATGCAGTTCTAAAAGTAGTTTATTTAAACACTATTTAATAAATGTTTGAACTGTCCTCCTGTTTGCATTGAGGGGTTATTTACAAAGAAGCCATTGATTATTTTCACAGGAAACAGGTCAGAGTTTGTGCGTCATCATTAATCTTAGTGTGTAAAACATCCTGATAATGGAACATGGTAGTGTTACCGGAACACTATGCCATAAATATGGGCAACACTTTTCTCTGTAATATTTTATGGTACTTTACTATCAGAAAGTCTGATTAAAATTACTTCACTTGTATTTTTCTCTGTATGTGTATCACACAGACAGATTATTGGTGGTGGAACTTGATAATCTTTCTCTTCTGGACTGAATGTCTTTTCAGTGGAAACCCAACAAAAGGTCAAAGGTCAAATAAATAGCTTTTAAATAAAATCCCCTTTTTTTAAGTTTATGGTGTTTTTATGCCGTTTCCTTTCCAACTAGTTATTAGCTTCAGTCACCCGGACACTGGATTTCACAAAGATAATGAACATCAGGAGAGACATCTACTGACATTGGCATAGAGTGGCAAGAAATTATCATCATATGATGAATACATATAAAAATGTCATTTTCTTTCATGTATTTACAAAAAAAATCCTATAAAACAAAAGATGCAAAGCCACAATTTACAATACAATTAATTGTAAATTTTGATGCTCCCTTAGATTCCAAGCTGTAACTGTGTGTGTTTTTCTTTTTTTCAACTGGAAAGCAGTCACATTTGTCTTTTGTTTTTTTTTTTTTGTTTGTTTGTTTTTTTGACTATGCAAACCAAGTTTAAGCTGTAGAGGAAAAAGAGGCTGAAATGTATTTTTCAGTTACCTGTCAGCTGTGTGGTGCTGGAGCCATTGGACGAGGCTCTCCATGTGGTTTTGTATTTTCGGATCTCCTGAACTCTACAGCTATAAAAGCCCTGATCCGTCCCTGTGACATTGATGATGAGCAACCGGTACACTTCTCCCCCCGCGTCGTCAAATAAGTGAAACTTTGGCTGGGGGAAGCGACGGCTGTAGTTCCCATACTGCTGCATCTTCTTGATCCCTATCCTTACAATCAGAAACTGGGAGGGTGGGAGTGCAGTTGGAGAAGTGGTCGGTAAAGGAGGAGGTCTGGGAGTTGGCGGAGTGAAAGGCAAGAAGAACCAGCGGAGAATGAGGACACTGTTGCTCCACTTTTTTTCAGACACCAGACAGGACAAAGTCAAGTTGTGTCTCTCTGCGACTAAGACCAAAGGCCCAGGGGTGACCGTCACGTTCAGGGTGTGACATACTTCTGTTGGCAAAAAACAGACTGGAGTTCACATAAACAGATCATTCAAAGCTTGTAACACTGCATACAACAGGAAAATTATCGTTGGTTTATAAAATGTCTAAGTAAAAATTCAGAAATACGAGTGTATTTGTATTCACACATTCACACACAGACATTTTTGGCCATTCTTCTTAGCAAGGTAGACCAAAGTGAGACAGACTTGATGGAAAACATCTGGAAAAATATCTTTTCAAGTCTTGCCACAGATTGTAATTGGATTAAGGCCTGGACTTTGACTGGGCCATTTCGGCATATGAATATGTAATGAAGATGTAATCTAATCTACTGCAGCTATGGCTGCATGTTTTAGATTATTTAATATTCTGAAAGGTGAACTTCTGCCACAGTCTAAAGTTTTTTTACAGCCTCCAACAGTTTACTTTTTCAGGATTTTTCTGTATTTGGCTGCATCCATGATGTGAAGATTGTCAGCCAAAAATGTATATTTTGAGGATGTTGTGTTATAGCCTCACTCTCTTGATAACATCTCAAAATGAGAAGTCCAGAGAAAAACTTTAAAAATGTTGAGACATTATGGAGAAGTTTCATTAAAGTTGAATTCTTTCCTCATGTATCACTTAAATTTATGTTTTGTTTCTTAAACTCTTAATAAAAAAATTACAGTGTTCAAAAACACATTCCTTTTCCATAGTTTGTCAGACAGTCACTGAACGACTCGACTTGCGTGACTCATTTTTGCTTTTTTTCAATTAGTAAATTACAGGAGTTGAAAATGTCCCCCCCCTTGGAATGGTCTGAGATCATTTTTATAACAATGTATTCCCTGACAGTTACAGTTAATTGTAGCATTTACACAAACTAAGCTTGTAAACACACCCACAGTGGCTTGTAGGATTTATGCTGTCAAAAGCATAAAGTATGACTGGTTCTACTTGTATGTGTCTTCCATCACCAGAAGGGAATTTTGCCTGTACTGGTAAAAAGCAATTCTGGTCAATAGGGAAATCAACAAATCATACGTTCTGCACAACTGTTTTTTTTTGTTTTTTTCTGCTCATTTTTGATTTCTTCTGATGGAAGCAGAGTAACGTGTGTCTGACACAGAATATGAGTCTATAAGTGTGATTAGACAGGCAAAGATATGCTACAGGTGGGAAACATTGATCCTCTGCGCAGTAATCCTTGCAGACGGGATAACTGGGAACATCTGCTGCTGCTTTTTTATTGTCGTTCTTGTTATGTCAGTTGGGAATCTGCCCCAGGTTAGGTCCAACCAACATTATATAATGCAACATCACAAGCAGAAAAAGTTTCTAGGATGTATTCATGTGCAGTTCAAGCTTCTGGAAAAAGCTGACTCCTCAGCATTAGTGCAAAATGTGTGATTGATCATAGAAACCAAAATTTTCATAAGTCTAAAACATTTAGCTAAATAAGAATTACCTTTCCATGTGTAACACATTTTCACCTCTTTCTTGACTGGGCCAAGAGGCAGCCCAGTCAATTAAAAAAATCTGGGTCAAGTCATGCAGACGTTGTCAATCTGTGTGAATTATACATGCGATTTATGACTGTCTTGATTTGTTGTCAAAAACCAGGAGAAACATAAGTCTTACAAGAATCACTTTAAATGCATGCAAACCCCCCCCCAATTAAAACACATGCACGTTTTTTTCCTGTGCTTCTTTCATAAAAATAAGGTATTCATACTAAAAGTAAACAAATGTATGTTTTACATGTTACTGTGTGCACCAATTGCTACTCTGTTTCGCCCCATTCTTTCTATTCTGCTGAGCTTCATTGCTGCAAACAAAGTAAACTTACCTGTGACCAGAGTCTTAGTCAGGACAAGGACCACTATAGAGAAATACATTTTCCACAGTCAGCGAATCCATAAACCTAGACAACTGCACAGCACTTTCAAAAGCAGCTACATTCAAAACGGAGGCTGGCTGCACAAACCACCAGAGCCCTTACCCACCATTAACTCCTCTCCTCTTTCTCCTCTTTTCTCTGTAATATGAAACAGAAAAAGCTCTGTTCCCACTTAGAAACTCCCACTCTCTCCCTCGCTCTCCCCTCTAAGCTGTCTCCGTCAACCTCTCTCTGTCTTTTCCCTCTGTGTCCTGCTAAACGTAGGAAATGTCATTTCCTGTGTTCCTGAGAGTGGGTGTTGGATCAGGGCCCAACACCCCTGAACCTAGAGATGACGGCTGTATCTCATCTTGAGGGTTTGCCCTCAAGATGCATATTCATGTTTATGATCATCAGAACATGATATGTTTTCTTTCCGTTGTTTTCTGTTCGTGCACACACACAAGATGCGGGACGTCTCTGTGTCTCCGGCTGCTGGACGGAGTGGCATGGGCTTGTCTCTGGCTGCGGTTGTCAGACTGTCCCAGTGGTATGAAGCCTGCTGCTTTATTGGGCAGGCTAAACTGCTGAGGCAGGGCTTCTACTGGCTGCTTTCAGCTCTGCCAAAGCCAAATGAAATTACACAACACATTTAACCCTTCAACCAGTGTGTAGGATTTCTATGAAAACCATGGAATCAGTGGAAAGTGTGCTGGCTGTGTTCCTAGAACGATTTAATTCCCTCTCACCTTGATAACTTCTTTTAAAACTCAGGACATGCAAACTGAAGTGTTTCTGCAGTTTAAACTTAGGCTGTCTATCACAGGTTTTATGAATTAAAGGTTGTGTTTACATGTGCTAAAATGATACTTCATTTGGGATTTCCCTCATGTTTTCCTTCTCCTGTGTCCCAAATTCAAGAGAGGGGCTCGCTCTGCTCTGCCACATAGTGGTCAAAATTGGTTACTGCTTCTTAGGGAATCATCAACACATCAATTAAGTGCAAAACGATTACAGGTTTTCTATTTGTTAAACATTATGCAATGTGCAATCAAAGACTATAAAAATCTGTGCTTTTACCCAGAATTACTTGTAAAATTAGTTCTCATGTTTGCCTTATTTTGAACTGGTTGGAAATCTTAAGAAATACATTTTTCAATATGGAAAAAAAAAAAATCTGTTTTCAACAGTGTCTATCTGAAGGTTGTTCAGTACAATAAGTACTTTATTGTTCTGTTCTGAGGTTGCTCCTCCCATGAGTGTTTGGATATTTTTATACTCCCACAGTCTGGATTCAAATCAAAGTGTGAGGAGGAGGAAAACTGGGGTGGGAAACATTGCAACGTGGGTTATCAGAATTTCCTGCCTGTAATGTGTTTCTTGTAAGCTATCTAATAGTATTATGGTATGCCCCATAAATTATAAAATTAACAAATTATGTATGTTTAATCTTGAGGAACATATTTCAAAACAATTGTTCACCATTAGTTCTGGACCATTTTAATCTGTCATCCCAGTAATGGACCAAAGCCTGATTAAACTCTGGACATGTTGCCAGTTTAACACAGGGTTATGAGGATTCTTACACCATTATTCGTTTTATGCTTGTGTTACATAGAGTTTTGTGGTCAGCTTAACTGTTACCTGCTGGCATCAGCAGGTAACAGGTTTACCAGTGGAGGGAGGACACAGTGCCATTGGGCCCAGTGAGGTAACCCCACGAAAGTCAAGAGGAATGGATTCCCACCTGAGCCCGGCTCTGTAGAGCCATAGGCCATCTGCCAGGAACCAACCACTTGGTAATGAGGCCTAAATACCCCACACAACTATATCACACCAACTAGACGTATCTCACCTTGGCTCAAATTACCAAAGTAGAGGCCATTGTAAGGCACCCCACATAAAAGAACTCCCACAAAGTGGTTTCCTTGAGATGGAAGGAGTGAACCTGGGCCTAAAGAGCTTCCCACCAACAGCCTATATGACCCAGGAAACCGCTGGACTAGCAGACCCCAGCAGGTGCACCCAGATTCTTGTTTTCAACAGTGTATCTGAACATGCCTTGAGTTGGCTGCCCAACTCAAGGCAGTCCACAGCTCCACCTAAACCCTACCCAAATCCCCACCCATTTAATTCACCTTCTCAACATCCAAAGAAACAAGCTTTAAGAATGCAGTCTTCCCCCATTTTAAAGCATTGTTAAAATAAAAAGAACCTGTTGTGAAATCTTTCAGAAATCTTGTTTTATTTGTAATCCTCAAAAGAAAAAAAAATAACAATCACATGGTTGGAAATATCTGTGTTAAATGTGTTTTTGTTGTCTGAAAAAGTCCATGTCATGCTACATTCACAGCAACACAAAAGCACTCCTAGAAACATCCGTCTTATAAAACAGAGTACCGTATAACTTTAAAACAACAAGTCGTATCACTTCCATGTGACCATGTTCGTTTTGACACTCTTGCTGCATAGACAAACTATGTTGTATACCATTTGAAGATCATTGACTTTGAAGAGTTATTTCATGCATTGCAAGGCTTTCACAACATGAAAGGTAAAACAGACCAGCCATTGTTTATAATGCAAAATAAATGCATATTCTTCCATAAAGGATCAAGCACTTTATGATGGGGCAGTTTGTAATTTGTTTATGTAAGGTATGTTCACCATACCAGGAAATGAGATACAGATGTCACTGTTAACACGGGGAGATATGTTAGCTTCTGACATTCAAAGTCAACTGGAATGGTAACAATAAATATAGAATACAAATACAAAATAAAACAGTTAATCTGTGAAAAAAGACATCAGCAGCAGTATAAGAGCATGTCACAGTGACCTATACAATCAAAAAGAAAATTTGTTTCAGATGACAAGTTACTTAAACTTTATATGGCATCATTTATACACTGCATGTTTCAGGTGTTATAATTTCAGGAAAAACTTCTTTACTTTTATGTCAGTCTATTTTCTCACCAGTCAGACACCTCCATGAAATCTTCTAATTCACTTATGGCAATAATGTCACGAGGCTGATACTCCAAGTTAGCTGAGTATTCGTTTTCACAAACTGAACTTCTGCCAAGCGGGCTGTTTGTGTCGCACTCTGGAAAAGGGTTGCATGAGTCCCGTGTGCTGTTCACCAAATTGTATGTCTTGGTGATGTCATTGACTGTGTCCATGTATGGTGTTTTCTCTGGACTGTAGCGATGGCCCTCGGAGTTCTGATCAATTTCAGGAACGGGAGTTCTGCAGCTGTGGTTTTCTCTTGAGGCCTGCTGGCTTTGGTGTAGAGCTGCTGGGACTGATGAGCTGCTTTCATGCATAGAGTTGACAACAGCTGCCTGGTAGTTTTGGGGAGAACTGTGGTAGCCTTGATAAAATCTAAAAGGTTTACTAGCAACCGTGGTGACAGAGGAGAGGGACTGTGGCTGCTGCTTGACTTGCAGTTGTTGTTTAACTTGAGGCTGTTGGTATTTTTGTTGAAGCTGAGGCTGAGAAATATTCTGACCAGTCTGGCGCACGTTCAGCTGAACATATTTTCCTGTCTCAGGATCAAAGAAAGTTTTCGTTTTTACTTGAACAGGCACGTCTACGACAAAGAACTGACCAGATCCCAGATCCTGCAGAACCTTCCGCTGAGTCAATGGATAGTTGGTTGACTCTACATGGTATTGTGTCACAGGAGTGGCTGGGTGATTGACATGATGGAGAGTGGGAGAAGAGGATACATGAGCAACTGTTTGAAGAGCTGCGGCTTTGGAAGCAGGGCTAGAAGCATGAAGAGGCACAGCAGAACCAGCATGAGGCGAAGGACTGGGGATAGAAATGGGGCCGGTGGCATGAGGAGAAGCATGAAAAGAGCGATGAGAGGATTTGCGATCTTTATGAGAGGAAGGCAAGCTGGATCCAGTAGCCGGAGCAAGAGCAAAGGCAACAGGTGGAGAAAAATGGGGGGAAGCCACAGCATGGTGATTGGAGGAGCATACCTCATTGGAGGAGGATGATGAAGAAGGAAAACTGGAGACCTCTTTCCCAACTCCCACAGGGTTTCCTTCTGCAGCCTTGGAAAGTTCTTTCTTCATCCTTCGAGAGGTTAACCTTTGAGCTCTCCGTAAGGCTTTTTCACTTTTTGGTGGAACAGCTGGAGGTTTGCCCAGAGACCGCGACACATCACTGCTGAAACTGCATGCCGATTCGGGTCTGTCAAAATCAAACGGGCCATGCATTTCGGTCAGATCTGAGGCACTCGTCGCAAAGCTCTCCACATCCTCTGACATGCTGCTGATGACAGAGCGAGATTCATCATCATCCGTTGCCATGCTCCTCCTAGAATAGGGTCTCAGTTGAGGGGTAGTGCTTGAGTAATCTTGTAATGAAGACGGCGAGAAGAGAGCTGCAGACTCGCTGATAGCAGCAAAACGACTTAATGGGGTCCCTGCATTTCGTCTGATTATCTCCTGGTCATCCTCTGCTTTGTCTGATGCCCCGTCGAATGTTGAACCCATTAAGAAGTCCTCTCCAAAGTTCTTATGGAAGCGTGGCTTGACGGACTTTGTGAGAGAGGAACCTCTGATGGTGTTGTCCTTTACTCTGAACATCAAGGGCTTGGCTCCTGGCGCAGGAGAGGAGGTGTTGGAGCGGGGCAGAGTTGGAGCTGGAGATGCAGCGGCATGAGGTCTGTAATGTCTCTGGTACAACAAGTCATTGGGTGATTCAAGTTCCCCTTGTTTCTTATTTTGTTGTTGTAAAGGTGAAGCGGAGGACAACTGTTTTTCTCTGGATCTTGTCTCTCTGTTGGTTGAGGTGATTGCAAAATACTGGAGAGCATCCGTCTTCTGCGCTGTTTCTTTGTCCATCTCTTGACGGTCTCTTGCTTTTACTTTGAGAGATGATAACTGCTCATCATCTTCCATCTTGTTAGCTTGACTATCATTATCTGTTTTAGTTGGTGTCGATTCTTTAGCATTCTCCTGTTTGAAATGTTTTTCTGTTCTCTGTTCTCCCATGATTTCTTCCTTCTCAGCAGCTATGTTCTCGTTTTTCAACATTTTCCTTGATGCAGTTTTCTTCTCTTCCACAAGACTTTCATTCATTGGCACTTCATTCCGTTGTTGGATTCTAAGTTCTTGTGTCTGTTTGACATTTTCCTTCTCTGAAATGAAAGCATTTATTCCTTCTCTTGCTTTTCCTTTTGTTTCTTTTTCGGTATTGCTAACTGTCTGCTCTTTTACTTGTTTAACTTGCCTTTGCTCCTCAATCAGAGACGCTATCCTTTGCTGCTTTTCTTGTGCAAGCCTTTTCCGGTGCTCTTCCACGTCACTTTGTTGTTGCTCCTTCTGTGCAACTCTCCTCTGTTGCTCCTCATGTTTTGCTTTTCTTTCCTGCTCATCTAACTCTCCTCTCTTTTGTTCTTCTGCTGAAAGGATCATTTGCTTGTCCTCTTGAGAAAGTCTCCTTTGTTGCTCCTCTACCTCTCTTCTTTGTTTGTCCTGTTGGACAGTTTGTCTTTGTTTTTCATGTCCTTTTTCTCTCTGTTCCAATTGTGAATCTCTTCTTTGATTCAGTTCTATTGCTTTCC
Source organism: Poecilia latipinna (assembly GCF_001443285.1). Taxonomy (NCBI): domain Eukaryota; kingdom Metazoa; phylum Chordata; class Actinopteri; order Cyprinodontiformes; family Poeciliidae; genus Poecilia; species Poecilia latipinna. Next base: position 219,150 of record NW_015112729.1, read on the forward strand.
TTTGTTGGTCATTTGGACTTTGAGGTGCTCTCTTTTGTTGCTGTTCTGCTTCTCTTTTTTGTTCTTGTACGGTTCTCCTCTCCTGCTCTTCTTGTGCCGCTTTTCTCATTTGTGGGCCTTCTCTGAGCCTTCTTGTTTGCTCCAATTGTCCAGCTCTCCTCAGCTGCTCTTCAACAGCTAAACTCTGTTGTTCATGTAAAACTTTTGTCTGTTGCTCCTCTTTTGCAATCCTCCTTTGCTGTGCTTCTGCTTCTCTTCTTTGTTGTTCTTTGTGTGCATCTTGTCTTCTTGGCTCTTCTTCAGCAGTCCTCCTATGAAGATCAATTTGTGCAGCTCTCTTTTGCTGCTCTTCTGCTGCCCCTTTGTGTTGTTTTTCATGAGAAGCTATCCTCTGCTGCTCTTCTTCTGCAGTCCTCATTTGTTGCTCAAATTGTGAAGCCCTCAATTGTTGCCTCTCTGCTGCTCTTCTCTGTTGTTCTTCATGAACAGCTTTCCTCTGTTGCTCCTCTGCAGTCCTTCTTTGTTGCTCCAGTTGTGCAGCCATTCTTTGCTGCTCCTTTGCCTCTCTTCTCTGTTGTTCTTCATGAGGAGCCATCTTTCTTTGTTCCTCCTCTGTGATCCTCCTTTGCTGTTCCTCTGCTGTTTTTCTCTGTTGTTCTTCATATGCAGCTTTCCTTCTTTGCTCCTCTTCCTCAGTCCTCTTTTGCTGCTCCTCTGCCAATCTTCTCTGTTCTTCATGTAGAGCCTTCCTCTGTTGCTCTTCTTCTTCAATCCTTCTTTTCTGCTCCAGTTGTGCAGCCTTTGTTCGCTGCTCCTCTGCTGCTTTTCTCTGTTGTTCTTCATATGCAGCTTTCCTTCTTTGCTCCTCTTCCTCAATTCTCCTTTGCTGCTCTTCCACTATTCTTCTTTGTTGTTCTTCATGTAGAGCCTTCCTCTGGTGCTCTTCTTCTTCAATCCTTCTTTTCTGCTCCAGTTGTGCAGCCTTTCTTTGCTGTTCCTCTGCTGCTTTTCTCTGTTGTTCTTCATATGTAGCTTTCCTTTTTTGCTCTGCTTCCTCAGTCCTCCTCCGCTGCTCCTCTGCTACTCTTCTCTGTTGTTTTTCATGTAGAGCCTTCATCTGTTGCTCTTTTTCTGCAATCCTTTGTTGAGCTTGTTTTGCAGTCCTCCTGTACTGCTCCTCCACTGCTCCTCTCCGTTGTATCTCATGAGGAACTTTCATCTGTTGCTCTTCTTCTGCTGTCCTCCATTGATGCTCCTCTGCTGCTTGAGCCACTAATTCTGCCTTATGTGTGGGGGACTTCTTTGTATCGATCTGATTTGGATCTTTGTCTATATAGAGAGTCATTTGGGCATTCAGAGGTGTTTTTTCTTGTCTTTCTTTGTCTCCAAGTTTGAACATCCCAGTTCTTTGGTGTTCCCTCTCCATGATAGGAAATACTAGCGACTTGGACTCTTTGTTGACTGTGGCTGTTATCTCTGTCTTATTTGGTAAGCTTTGGGTTTTAACAGAGCGGTCTGGTGGGTCATCAGTAAACACAGGGCGTCTGCTATGACGGGTCTGTATTAGCGGGAAGAACCCTTCCTTTTTGTTGGGAGGGAATTGCTGAAGTGGCTGCTCTTCTTTATCCCCTGAAACTATCACCTTTAATCTGGCATAGTCTGCAATAGCTGATATTTCCGGTATTGCAGACACTCGTTCTCTTGGATTTGGCTTAGCTTCAGAATGTGCGCTTGTTAAATTTTGATTACCCGAATTCTGTCTTTCCGTTGCACAGGGCTCCAACTGGTTCACCTCATTATATGTTCTGGTGGGATTAGATTGGCTTGCATCCAAATTTTTTATTTTATTCCAACTCTCCATGGAACCACCAGGCTCTTTTGAAGTAACTGTATTATCGCCAGTTTCCAAATTTTTACCTGTCAAGTTCTCACCTTCAATAATTTCTGAACTTGACTGATCTGTCTTTCGTTCACTTGGATCCACAGTGAACACAAAGACATCACTTTGTTGTTTCTTGTGTAGTTCAGTGCCAATAAATGTCTCGTTTGGTAGTAACTTTAGGACGCCCTTTCCCTTTGAATCATTTCCAGCTGTGATATCGTTAGGAGACGTGTTGCTTGTCTCCGCTGGTCCTTGCACTTGAAAATAATCTGCTTCCACCAGCTGTACACTAGATTCTGACTTTTTGTCTCCAGCTGTAATGGATTCCCTGGTTGTATTTGCATTGCTCTGTTTCTCACTTGCCTTCAATGAGTCAGACAGTTTCTTGACACTGGATAATACATACTGTACAGCTAATTTTTCTTCCAGACGGTCTTTCATCTTCTGCTCACTGTTTTCTTGAGTCGAGTTTTCAAAATGATGTCCATGATTTGAATTCTGTGGTTTTCCTTCACTGCAGGATGGGACAACCTGACTCTGCACAGAGGCAGACCCAACATTCGGAGGAACAGCTTCCATGTCACATTTTTCCAACATGTCCACGTTGTCTGTTTTACGTTCAGTTGGCACAACTCTGATGGCAATGTTTTCAATATGCACACCAGTATCTTCTTGGTCGTGTTCTTTACTGAATGTTTCAGTGGATTGCTGGTTTTGAGACACAATCCCAGTGTTATCTGTGCATGAATCATTGAAGGGGCTTGGTGGAGTATAGGAGCAGGTGTTGTCTTCTGGTACAGGTGAGCGCTGCCCATCATTGTTACTGCTTTCGGAAATATTTCTAACTGTTGTCGTGTCGTCTTTCATTGGCAGATCGTTTTTGGCTTTATTGGCTTTATCTTGAGATATTTCATTGACGAGAGGCTTTTCATGTTGACTTCCGTCTTCTCCTGCCGCTGGATGGCCAGAGGTTTCTGACACATTTTCCTTTGGCATGTTATCACTTACATCATTTGTGTCTTCTAGAGTTGTGTCCATTTGGTGGAGAACCGGTTGAATTTTGGCAAAGAATTTGTCTTTAGAAGGCACAGACCCGGCTTCTGGTTGTCTCTTCTTCTGTAGTTCTGCATTAGTGGCATAATCGTTGAGATGGAGATCTGCATTTTCAGCTGATATTTCTCTGTTAATTTCTTTCCAGTTTAAAGTTTCTTTCACATTATCTGAAAAGTTATTCTTACCAAGAGAATCTTCATTTTCTTTCATAACACAGGGACTCTCTTTAGAGTCCCTTGTCTTCACTAATATTTCTGCTTCTTCTTGGCTGGAATTCTCTGAGCCTGAATCTGATGACTTTCCTGAATTGGTCTGTTTTTCACTGTTGTTATTCTGCGGGCCACTATTGACTGCTGGATTTCTTTCTACTACAGTTACCATAATCCCCATAATCAGCACACTGTCATCTCTTACAGAGGTTTCATTTTGAGTCACGCAGTCTTCTGATTCTGAGTCTTTATGAGCTTCTTCTTTAGCGGCCTCTGCTGTCACAGGTTTGGACATACCCGTGGCGTGTGCCAGGTCTTTCATTTTGGTGAGAGTTTCATCATTTTCCACTTGTTGCGTTTCCCCGCTCAGTCTTCCAGATGTTTCTGTGTGATTTGCTTCCTTTTGTTCGTTTTGCACACAGATGTCAGTTGTGCTCACAGAGGTGCCTGTGGGGAGGATTGTTTTTGTGGATTTTTCTGAATGATCGACTGCTGCTTCACCACCCACTGTATCAGAACTCAGAGATGAAGCAGACTTGCCTGGTTCTTTTTGCACTCCTGAAGGCTCCAGCTGATGCTTTGCTGTGATTTTATTGGACACTGTGGTTTCGTGCTTCTTAGGCACTTCCTGTGATGAGGGCGTCTGTCGAATATTAACACTCTGACCACTTGCTAACAACATGGCCGAGCTTTTGCCTATAAAGCCTTCTGGTAAAGCAAATCCCTTTTCTTTTATTGCGGAAATCTCTTTTTCAGCATGTGCTTTTATTTTGGAAGTCAGTATTTCCTGCTTAGTTTGAGCTTTCTCCCTTTGAGACAAAGCTCTAAGTGGAGCAACAGCCATGTCTTTGCCTGCGTTAATCCGCTGATCAGTTGACTTTCTTTCATGTTTAGCTGAAACAGAGTCTTTCTGCAGGGAAACTGTGCCTTTAATAATATCAATTTTTTCTGATTTCTGACCACTGTTGTCCTTCAGTTTCTCAGATAAATTTTCTCTGTTTGTTTTATCGCATGAATTTGTTAGAAGAGAATGACAGCTACCTAATTGTGGTTTATTTAATGGCTCATTGCAATCACTCTCCTGTACTGTCTCATTACTGTATTTAAAGTTCCTACCTCTCTCCTTATTCTCTGTCTCTGGTGTCAAAAACGAGTCACCAACACAAGGTCTGTCAATTGCTAACACATTATTTCCTATTTCAACTTGGTTTTCTTTGGCTTGTTCGTTATGTTCTGCAGCTGACACTTTGGTGCTGTTTGCAGATGTTGGATGTGTAAAACCATATTTTTCCCTAAGCCTTTCATAATCATCAGTCACTGCATGAGTTTGTGTTTCCAGTGGGTGGTTCTGGTTTTTGTTGCAGGCGTTTTCGCCAGTATTAGAATTGTCATTCTTTAAAAGACCTTCTTTGGTGAAAAGAATGTTTCTCACTTTTTCCGTTTGCTCTCCTCTTATTTTCTCCTTTATTTTAGCTAACTCTGCTTTCGCTTTCGCTAATTCTGTCTTAACTTGTTCGACTCTGTCCGGTTCCTGTCTGGCCTGCTGTGTTGCTGCAACCTTGGCTGTGAGTTTAGCTGACCTCTCCAGCAGGTTTTCTGTTTTCGATTGCTTAGATTCCTTTTGCTCCAGGTTTTCTTCCAGCTTTGTCTTTTCTCCTCGCGTGTCTTCGGCGCTACGTGTACCTGATGTGGCCTCCTCTAAATTAATTTGACATGCATGACTTGAATCTTTCTCATCCCTACCTTCCCTGACATCCTCCACTTTCATGTGGTCTGTTTTGACCTCCAACACCTCCATTCCCATTCTCTTCACTTCTATTGTTTTAGTTTGCAGCTCTTTTATCTGCTCTCTTTGTTCACCTCTGATCTGTTCTTCTTTAACCTTTTCCATATTGATTTTCTCTGCATCCATCTGCTCTCCCTCTGCTTTTTCTGTGCTCTCCTGTTTTTCCCCAGCTTGCACGCCATTGGCCTGTTCATGTTTAACTTGGTCTATTCTGACCTGCTCAGGCGCCTCGGTCTTTGCCAGTTCGGGTTTTATGTGTTCCTCTTTTAGCTTCTCCTTCTCAGCTTGTTCTGTTTTGAGCTTCTTAGGGACTTTTTCTGTGACATTTGTTGGCTCGTCTGTTAGCTTCAAAACCCTTTCTTTTTCACCCTTCATCTGTTTCTCTTCTTCCTGCTGAAAGTATGTGTCTCTTGACTTTTCTTTTTGCTCATTTTTCCTCCCTTCCACTTTAATTATATGATCATCTTTGACTTGTCTTATATTGTGCAGCTCTTGCATTTTGACAGTTTCAAATGCAGGTTGCCTTGACAAAATAAACTTTGCTATTTCTGTTTTTGGTGGCTCAGCATGAGCTTTCTGTTGGGTTTTGGCCATTTCTGCTTGGGGATATTGTGGTTTCCTGTGGGATGCCATCACCTGTTCACATTTGGTGTCTACAGTCTGCATGTTCTTTACCTGATTTGTCATTGCGATGGTTGATGCATTTTCTTCAATAAATTTTGGATTTGGCTGATTTTTCTTTTCAAACTGAGGGTTAGTTTGTATGTTTTCATTTGGAGTGGATATATTTAATTTAGTCTGACCTGTTGTTATCATGTCCATTGTTTTGTCTGATGTAAGATTTTGTTGGCCTCTACCGTACTGATTGGTAAATCTGTTATAATTCTGTTCTAAATTAGTATCCTTTACTTGTTCTTTTTCTCCACCATGCAAATTTTCTTGCTTTAAGCATTCCACCAAAGACATTGTCTCATGTTTCACTGGGGGAACATTTGTTTTGAGATGGATATTTTCTGTATCTTGGACGCTTGCTTGTCTCCAGTCATCCTGGGAGGAGGACACATTTTTGTAATTGTGTTTGTTTTCTTCGAGCTGCTCATATCTGTCCACCTTTACAAACACTCCCCTTTGCGTTGCATTTGCTTTGCCTGTTGGATGTTCTCTGTGTTGATTGTTGTCAACACTCAGTCTTGTTGTGTCTTCAGCTGAGTAAGACTGCTTGACTTCTTCTGCAGATCCATAAATATCTTGCCTGTAGGGAGTAAATGACGCAAAATATTTATTAGGATTCTGCCCATTTCCGAGCAGATGATTGTTGGAGTAATTTGAAGTTACAAAGCCACTGAATCCAGAGCCATGGCTTTGCATCTGAGCAACCTGGTAATCATTTGCAGTGGTTTCTGAATAGTGGCCTGTGTTTACTCTAGTGGGATGAGACGTCTGGGCAGTAAGTGATAGTCCGGGGGTGTGATACTGGTTTATAGCAGCGTTTGTGCTTCTCGGTGCTTCTGGCTGGAGACACTGAACATCTGAACTAGTAAATGCAGTTTCGTGTGGCTCCTGGCCATGGGGCTGTTGGTTCCTCTCCGCTGTATCTAAGCCTTTGAACTTGGTTGGACTGTAGGTGCTTTTTACTCTTTTTCTGTTGTCTTTCAGGTTGAAGAGCAGGCTTGTGGCTCGAGATCTGTAGCTGGACATCCTGACATCGGGAGTTGCTCCTCGGCTTTCGGCTCTCACTGGAGGATGCTCTACTGGTTGAGGGGAGACTTCATGCTGGTGTAAGCGGGATGTGTCTACATCCTGATGTTGTTGGACAGAAGGTGCGAGTTGGTGGCCAATTCTAAAGGAATTTGCTTTGTTGCTGCCGACAGTGTTCGTCTCTGCTGTCAACGTGTTCTTTCCTGAGTTAAACCAACTTTCATTCCTACTGAATGTTTCTTGTTGATTAGATGTGTCATACTCTGACATCATTTTAACCTTTTGCTGCAGAGCTTTGACAGAGCCGATGGTGTCTCTGACACGTCGAGACATCTCAGTAGAGGGTGACGCAGTAGACGGGCGGTGGGGCGGAAGTTTGTTAGTTCCCAGGCTCTGTGTCCACTTCCTGTGAGGTTGATGAACCGCCAGCTCTGACTCGCAGCGTTTCTCCACAGCTGACGCTCTCTGGATCTGAGAGGAAGTTGAGATGGAGCGTGGAGCCGTCAGAGGAACCTGATATTCCAGGTGATTCCTAGATTGTCTGATGTCTCTGTGACGGCCGTGTGCTTGATTTTCAAGAGAAAGTTCATTGTACATTGGCGTCTGATACCATTTCGGAAACTCAGAGTAATGCATAAAGCCTGAGACTTCCGCTTGCCGAAACGGAAACCTGTTGTAATCTCTCCATAACTGGAAAGGACTGAACTCACTGTGGATGAAGAAGTTTGAGCTGCAGTTGGCCTGTGCAGACATGATGTGTTTGGTTTGTGATGACCTCATATAGCTGTGAGACATCTGGGCCACTGCTTCTGCTTCAGAGGAATAGAAGTTTGGGTCTCGACATGAAAACGGCCCGGCAGGATGGAAGTGATGGTTGAAATTTTGCTGGTATGAGAATTCAGAAAGTTCTCTCTGAATACTCATGAGAGCTGATTTGTCCCAACTCGTCCCATCGTCCCGCTCCCTGATGTTATCTTCCGCTCCTGCTCCGTCTCTGTGTCTGTCAGAGTTAAACGCCCTGATGAGAGACGAGACTCTCGAGTGGCTTCTGCGTTGCTGTGAACTCAACTCCGTGGCTCCGTTGCTGTGGAAGGACAGCTCCTCTTCCCTCAGAGACTTGCCCAACTGTGAGGTTTCCACTAAGGAGTGCTGGAATGTGGCAGAAACCATCCCCTGTGTCCTGTCCCCATAAGCCTCCCACTGAGCTTCTCTCTGGATCTCTGCTCCGTACATCTCTGCCGTGATCCAGTCCTGTCCATATTGCTGCACACTGAGGTTGAAATTCTCCTGTGCAGCTCTCTTTCGGTCCTCCCTTTCTCTCTCCTCTCTGTATCTGCAGAAAGCCAGCTGTCTGTCTGAGTAGGTGCTAGGCGAAGATAAACTGAGGTCAGAGTCATTATAAACAGCCTCATCTCCAATACAAAGGCTTCTGAACGCTCTGTCCGTCAGATTGCTGACCTCCCGATCAGTCTCATCCAGGAAGGAGCCCCCACTCGACGTGTCGCTGAAGCCTCCATCGCTGTGCTTCCTGTGCCCACCGCTCTTGCGGCTCGAGCGACGCTTCTCAACTGAGGTCATGACGCAGACTTACAAGAAAAAATATTGCTTTTTAGTTGTTCAGTCATTCATGCAAATATGGACCTTAAAGTTTCAATCCGTTTTTGCTGGTATAACTGCTGCACCCGAAATTTGGGGCCTCTGTTCAGGATTTTCTCCTGAGGCATTGTTTGTTCAGTTTGGCTCTGCACAAATGATCCTTCAATCTGCTGCTTTCCTGGAAGAAACAAAAGAGAAGAGAATCAGGCCAGACGCAATAATGTAACCACTAACTCCAAAAAAACAGAGCTTTGATTCGTAAGAAAGGTGCGTTTTAAACGAGATGCAAACCTTGAATTCTTGTGCCTTTCAAATGTATTCAGGCTTATTGAAATTTGTCACTTTTTGTCACATAATGAAAATTTAGGGGTAACACTTTATTTGAAGGGGTGTGCATAAGACTGACATAACACTGTCATAAACATGAACGAGTCTTTATGAATGTTTATGACAGTTGTCATGAAGTGTCATTTGGTAAATAATGACACTTTTAATGCAAAGTTGCTCTAAAAGTTGCATTGAAAGTCCATTAAAAGTGTCAGTGTTGCATTAAATTGTCATTATTTCCAAAATCATGCAAAGTTGGCACTTTTAATGGACTTTTAATGCAACTTTTGAAGCAACTTTGCATTAAAAGTGTCATTATTTACCGAATGACACTTCATGACAACAGTCAGACATTCATAAGGACTTGTTCATGTTCATGTCAGGTGTTATGTCAGTCTTATACACACCCCTTCAAATAAAGTGTTACCAATTTAGGTTATTTAGAATTTATTTGACAGAAATAAAGAACATAATGGTGAATTGCAAGGAAAATGATTCAGTTTTCTCTCTTTTTTTTACTAATGGAAATCTAAAGTGCATTTGTATTTGTTTACTATAAATTGTTATGCATCTACATCAAAATCACTGCATTGCCTCCCAAAGTCGCCTAATTATCAAAATGGAGTACCTATCTGTGTAAAACATTCTATAAAACATCAAAATGCTGGTGTGACACAAAGCTAACCCTGCACATCACCCTGAACACACTTCTCCTAATGTTAAACATAATGGTGGCAGCATCATGCAGGGGGAAGGTGGAAGCTGGTGAAAGATGGGTAGAGATAAATGTAGGAAAATCCTGAAGAACACGAGTCAGAGGCTTCAAAATAAGCAGAGGTTTTCCTATCCGACAGCCAGAGTCACAACTAATTCATTCTCCGTCATTGCAACATTTTATTTATGATAAGTGGTTTTCTTTCCCGTTTGAACTAAGCAGCAATGTACTGTATGTGGTTCTGAAAACAGCTCTGTAAATCCTTTCACTCAGTCACTATGACCTTCACGGACATGTTGTGAAGAAAACCAGCCTGTTGCTAGGCTCAGACAAGATGGACTCACGTGAGTTATTTTGGGTGATCAAGATGCATCAGTGCAGGTTTGACAGGGCACACACACACACACACACACGCCTACACACGCAAACACAAGCATACAAGTCGATATTACACCTAAAGACAGATATGGATGCAGATTTGGCAATAACTTGAAGCTTGTATATAATCAAATGTTTAATTTACTTTTGACAACAAGAATTTGGAAGAAATTATAAAGACATATATGGTTTGGGAACAGTGACGTATGACCTACCTAAACCTAATCTTGGAAAAGTCATTCTGTTTATTACAGAGAGAGCAGATGGAAAGTAAATTTTCCTGCACCAGAAGTATTTTAAAGAATAGGCATTAGAGGAAAGATTAGAGAACAACTTCAGATAAATTTAGTACAAAACTAATATTGTTTTATGTGACATTTAATGATGCCATAGAAATGTTTAATACGAAATTAATCAGGTTATTGAGTGCTATAAAGTCATTTCTTTAATGATTAAATTATTATCTAGATTTACAAATGTTAACTATACACTACACGGCCAAAGATTATTGAGTTTAGATTTATAGCTGTGAAGCTGACTGTTATATCCACATTACTTCACTGAACCTGCAGTTTCCACTCATCTATATTTACGATGGCTATATATAATAATAACAGTAACATATCACTGGTATTATATTTGCCTCTCTTGAAATCTCACTTTAAAGACATCATGCTTGAATTTTATACAAAAAGTTAATATATTTTGAGGTAACTTAGTATTATCATGTGCAATCATGCGCCTAAATAAGTGACTGCCAACCAGACGTCACTTTGCCCAGAATATCCGGCGTGAATCATTAATATTCTCTGATCTGGAGGCCTTTCATTTCATGCACATCTTCGCACATGCTCAGTCAGCACTAAACCTTCGACCATTTAAATTAATACTTTTGTTTTGACTTGAACTTTTTTACTGCTAACTTTAAATTAAGAAAACAGTCCAAAAAAAATAAGACTGCCTTCCAACAACAGCACATCAATATTAGCAACCAAATCCACACACTTCATGAAACATGAAATAAAATCATGCAGAGCTATGACAAGTTTCCTTACTGCGTGTTTTTTATGCAGCAATAATCTCCCCTCTAGCTGTCAAGATGATTTCTTTTCATTCTTGCATGTGGCAGGTTTATTTTTGTCCAGTGACGAGCTTGCAGCTCTAAAACCTGACACCAAAGAGGAGTAAATTTCAGCTTTGGTCCGATGGAGAACTGTAACAGCTTCATAGCTTCTGAGAACAGGATGGACTAAATGCTTTTAAAAGGCAGGGAGGTTAAAATAAACATCAGTCAGATGAGGTTAGGATTAAATAATTTTATAGTTTTTTTGTTTGTTTGTTTTAATTTGCATTTACTTAAATTTCTATAACTCAGATTTTACTCAATTCAACATTTCTCTAATGTGCTTTTTAGATTTTTTTATATGAAACAATACACAGCAAACCCATAATCTTACCTTCCGGATTTATAATCCATAATTTGGGAATTGTTTATTATGTCCCTTTCTGCTTGTTTTGTCCCTCTCCCCAAAAGGAGGCCCTGTCGATCTAATCCTGAACTGTCACCTCACACATCCACTCTCTGGGAGATCCAGGCTCTTTCTATTGAGAATAATCCAAATCCAGTTTGAGGTCCACAGTGAGATCTCTGAGGATCTGACCAGCAGCAGGCAGTGGAAGTCAGGACAAGAGACCAGACAAAAATAGAGGAGCTGTCCCAGAGAGAGTGTCCACCATGAGGCCATAGAATGACGGCTTGAGCTTAGCATGTGGCTCTGTGAGATCCTTTGGTGTCGAGTTTCAGACGGATGAAACAAACAGCCTCTAAACTATTTATAAATCTGGACAGCTATGTCGGCCATTAGCAGCGACGGCTAACTGTGCATAAACTGGGGAAGCCAGTGAGACGGTTGAATAGGCGAACACACAGGGCGAGGGGATAAAAACTACATTTTCTGAAGATGTGTTGATGGGTGAAGGGTAGGTGAGGGTTGCCCCAGGAGGGTTGTAATTCAGAGACATAAATAGCTCAAAGAATGTGATCCTCTTCACCAAACAGAGCAGACAGGAAGTGGATGGGTTACAAACATCTGGCCGTTAGTCACCACTCACAACAACATCACAGGAAAGGTGAGATTTTGTTTGACAAAATTATTCACACCTCGCACAACTTTTCACATTGCCAACAACAAATCTCAACACAGAATTTGACAGATAAACACAAAGTAGCGCATGATGGTGAGACGGATGGAAAATCATGGATGTTTTAGAAATTTCAAGCAAGTAAAACTGAAAAGTGTAGCACTTTTCAGTTTTATAAATTGGTCCTGTACAAATAAACTGAACTAAACTGAACTGAATTAATTGCATCCTCCTTTTGGCCACTTAATAAAGCATATTAAGCAAATAATTTAGCTGTCCATAATAAACTTTTAGTTATAGCTCTGTAATGTGTTTCTTGCTCTTTATGTTGCTTTTTGTTCACTAATGTTCCCTAACATTCCTCTGTTCTTAAGACATCTGGTTGCATTGGACTTTGTTTGGGTTAATCAAACTAAATGTGAATAAATGAAATACACACCACAGTCTTTGGGTTTTATTTGTAAAAAAAAAAATAATAATCAATCCACTTTAGTTGGTCTATGTATCATCTAAAATCTCAATAACTGAGCAGCACTGAAGCTTTTGGTTGCACTCAGACCAAATGTGAAGGTTTCTGAATAACTTTGCAGTTTGTGGATATATTTTAACCAGTTGGCTTTTCGTGCTTTAAAGAAACACTTCCAATAATTTAGTTTTCACACTAACTCCCCGCCAACTGCAATTAAAGATTTATTGTCTGATCTCCCTGACTACAACCTTCCTCACCCCAATAAAAAAAAAAAAAAAAAAAATATAGGGCACAGAAAGGGGAGGAACTGTACCTCCCTCTTTCACTCCCATCTTCCTCCTCTCCAACCGCCCGCTGCTATAATAGGAGATCGCTGCAGCGGATTGCTCTCTGGGATTGTTGGCGGCGGCTGCAGAGCTTCCCGAGTGGGATGATGGACACACACACATGGGCATTAATGGAGACACACTTGTTCACGTATGCATGCACAAGCACACATACAAGCTCAGAGTGCAAGAGGAAAGGCTGAGACAGTAGAATAATCTCTCTTCTCCTCAGATACGTCCATTTCTAACTAATTAAGAAATTACTTTTCATTAATGATTATTTGTTTTACCTTTTCTTTTTTTTCTATAAAGCACTTAATATTATGATATGCAAATTTTACAAATGTTAAAAAGCAAATAAAAAAATCTATGAAATAACCTGCTAACTGTTTAAATATTCAGGTTTCCTGGAGAAGCCCGAGATTCGCTATGAAGTACGGACAGGATTCCTGCTCACTGAGTCCCTCTAGTGGATGAAAAAAGTCACACATCTGAAGAGATTTCACACTGCAGAAAATACTTTTTTGAAAAAGCATGTCAGGTTATTGCACCTTGCAGTTCTGCATCCTCCTTTCTAAATAGTTTTCGTAAGAAGCCACTGAGCCCTGCGAGCATTGATCACAAACGCTGATGATGCTCCTCTCTGGGCTGAGTCAGGAGAAAGGGAGAGCTGTGGTTATGTGGCAGACAGTAGACAGGCACATTACTCGCTGCATTAAGATGTGCTTTGTTTGTATAATCTCCATTCAGACATGAACTCCACTGATTCTAATTGATTGTGTTATTGATCAGCTCTGTTGCAGGAATTAAAAGCAGAGATGATGTGTTAGTGGGCCATTTTTAGGCCTTCAGAGGAACAGGCCTGACTGCGAGTACGGAGTTATGTCTAACTTTAAATTCTGTGCAAAGATTTGCTGGGTCTCCTCGAGTGTGTGGCGTCTGTTTGTAGATGCAGATGGTTGCGTGAGCACATTTTACTGCTTCTTTGCAGGACAAAAAAAAAAAAGAAATATTTCATTACCGCAACAAAAGAAGCCCATTAACTGCAATGTAAGAACAGAGTTCAGCTGCTGTCCCCCAGCATTCACAGTGTTTGTCTGCTTTTCTGGACGCTCTCCAGCTAATTTGATATAACAATGCTCGACAAAACATCCCCAGGACTTTTTTTTTTTTTTTTTTAGGTGACGGAGAATTATCAATGATGCCACATGCACAAGCTGAATGTCAACAACCAACTTGACTTGTTTATGAAATATTAAAGCGGTGAATTATGGGCACCATGCAGAACTTAATGATGATCGGAGTCATTATGACTCCAGCTTCCTTTGTTTTGGCAAATGATTAAATTCCACAGCTACTGTAGTCAATTTTGGGGGAGATTGAATGCGTTTTTTGGTGGCTTTTGTATGAGGTCTGCTATCCAATCTGCCACATTGTGAAGTGAAGCTGATTTATTGTGTTATCGTTAGCTGCCATGTCACTCGGCTTAGCACGGTGGCTCTCCCACTGACTTAAAACAAAACCATTATGTGAGAACAAGATGTTTTCAGTGAATCCAGTAAAGTACCTGTGACAGAAACCAAACATGCACTGATAGGCATCTCGTGTTTAAAACTTTAGTTTTGTTTTCAAACTAATCAAGCATTATTTCTGGGTTATTTGATGCTTCGGTAAAATGAAAATCTTATCGAATCGTAAAGACCGGCACATGAATGCATCACTTTATTGTTATAGCTGTAAGATATTTACAACATGCACACACAATGGAGTTATAATAATAATAATAATAATAATAATAATAATGAAGTGAGAATTGTGCGTGCTCTGTGTACAATCTGGTAGAACTTCTGACATTATCTTCCTCTACCATGTCACGGGTGGGGGTGTCTCCTCATCAATTATTGAACCGGTACTTCATGGTAATACATAATTTCCCATCAATTATTCACGATAATGTGTGTGTAGTTTACTTAATTGTGTTATCGACTATCAAAAGTAATTTCCTGGAAATCCTCAAGGACGCAAATTGAATCAGGCAAACTACTGGCCGTTGTGCTCTGCAGTTAAGTATAATCAGTCCGATCAGCTTGACCCCGTTATTCAAGAGACGGGGAAAAGGAGAAGGCGACAAACGTGTGGACAGAAATTTTAAATTAAACATAATTAATAGAATAAACTTTTTTTTTTTTTTTTAAATGGATGCAATTTATTTTTAAAAAATGTTTAGTAGCAGGAACAGAGAGCGTTCCTAAAAGTAAATAAATGATAGGCGTCCTCTCCCGGCTTTAAGAGTGGCTCATAAATAATGTATCAGAACAGATGGCTGGAGCGAGAGGCAACAGGAGAGGAACATGAGTGACTACATCTTTAATTGTTTTAAAGAACATGTCACAACAGGACTGGTGTGTTCCCTGTCTGCTGCCACTACAGATGTGATAACAGAGAGCAAGGGATAACTGAATACACACACTGACAATGTCAATTACTTTTTCTTTTTTTCTTTTTTTTTTACAAGGAGTACAGCTGATTATTACTAAAGTGCACTTTCACTTTAAATTAATTAAAAAATCAATAGAAATCATTGTTTTGTGTCACTGCTGACTTAAAAAAAATCCTCAGTCCTACCATCATTTTATCTTTATAAAATGATACACTCTTCATGCACTGACATTCAAAATGTTAGCAACGGTCCCCACAGGATTATTTAAATTCACATTATCAAATAGGCCTCTGCTTCACACATAATGCATCTATGTTATAGATAATATAGCCCAAGAGTGCATGTAGATGGCTAAAGGTAAAAAAAAAAACAAAGTTTTGTCTTTTCAAGCGTAATAACAACCCAGTTATTCAGCGTTTCTCAGCAGGATACTTTACAATCAAATAAATACATTTGTTTGCATCCATACAAAACATCTGTCCCAGGATTTTTCTGGAGTCAGCCAGTAGTTGTGCTTTGTTGCTCAGTTCGGAGCAGAAAAGAAAAAGAAGAAAGGAGGCACAAAAAAAAAAAAATCACAGATTATCAGCAACATCCACGTTTGTGTCCAGCTCCTCACTTCTTCTCCAGAGGTTCCTTGGAGCAGTGAGGATGTTTGTCAGGACTGCCTCCCAGAATCGGGACTTTAGTAGCCGTGCCAGGGCTGGAGCTGTCTCCCCCTCTCAGGCCGCCGCCGGGCACCTCGATGGCGGGTCCCGCAGAGGGCCGGACCACCCCTGCCGAGCCCACACTGGAGAGGACCCCCACGCTGGCTCCTGGTGTGGCTGCGGCTCCGAGCAGGTTGGCGGACTGCAGCACGGCCTCTGAATGCTCGCGGGCCTTCATGCGCAGGGCGGCGACGCTGGCTGTGCGGTTTCCCTGACAGCCGTAGGGAGGCAGGAAGGACAAGCCCATGGGGTCAGAGACGCAGCAGGAGCACAAACCATTCCCTGGAAAATAATAATAATAAGAAGAAGAAAGTTAAATTCATAGCGAGTCCCTAAAAGCAATAACAGGATCATCAGACGGGTAATGAGAATCATGTTCACCTTTGAGCGTAGCGACATGCGAGAGGGCCTGGGCGTAGGTGGCAGAGTTGAGGAGCGTGCCTGGAATACATGATGGGAAGAATGGACCACCTGGACCCACCGTCCTGTTGATGCTGGAGACAAGAGACAAACTGCACCTTAATGATTCATTGACGATTACATGCTTATTATAATAATGTACAACAACATCAAGGCATAATTTATTGTCCATAATAGGGAAAATGTTATTAACAGTGCTTCATGTAGTCGCAAAAACTAGTTCTATCACATATACACATAAACAAATTCACAGTAAAATTTAAAAAGAGGAATACAGTGAGGGTCCATCAGAGATACCTATTCTGATGAATTTCCAGTACAAATCTCCAGCCGTTTTTCACGACATTTCTGTGTCTGCCTTCCTTTACCTCTGCTGTAACTCCAGAGGTTCTTTCTGTTTCCTGCCATGGTCCACCGGAGACTGAGAGTTGATGCTGCGAGATGGAGGGGTGCCATCGCTCAGCGGCTCCTTCCCAGCTTCAGGTTCTGAGCCCCCTCGCTCTGTTTTCCTCCACTTTGCTCTGCGGTTCTGAAACCAAACCTGGAAACCAGTAAATGTTAATGCATTAGAGACATTTTGAGGCTTCTATCCATATTGACTGAGCATAAATATCTAGCTTGTAAAGATTTTCTGCTGCAAACTATCTTAGCATGTCACAGGTGAAATATATATATTTTTTAATATAGTGCAATAGATAATTATCTCAGACATAGATGAAAAAAATAACATATAGATTACTTTAAATTTGATTAGCAATAATGTAATGTATGATAAAATATTATTCATTCTCCATCAAAATCACTAAAAGAAATGCTGCTTGACTTTATCCAGATAAGCAAGAAGGAAACTCTAAAAATATGCACTTTAGTTCAGTTTGTAAAATCATCAATTTCTCGATTTAGATTCATTTAAAGTCAAATTCAGTTCAAAAAGGATGGAGATATTAGGGACTTCCAATGTTATATTTGTCTTTAAGACACTGAGAGACATTGCTGTCTTCAGCAGGTGTGACGTCGACTGTGAGGAACAAAAAAAAGAATTATTTTTTTTTGGGGGGGATTCTGGATGAAAATTCTTAATATTCATTTTAAAATAATAACTAAATAATTTGGATCCAAATCTAACCAAATAAGGACAAAACCAGATCTATCTGACAAATACTGGCAGGTAAAGAAAGAAGCCTGAAAAATTTAAAACAAGAGAAATTTACATTATGAAGACTGAATCATAAAAAAAAAAAACATTTTGAATTTGAAATATCACACCAAATTCTCTTTTTTGCATCATAACTGATGGCAAAAAAATAAAAAATTGCATGTCCTAAAATGCTCATGGCAGAAATCCATTGAAAATAAGTAAACAGACAAACAAAAAAAAAAAAAACATATTTGACCAATAAAAATGCCTGTATACATAAAAAATAACAGTTGATGCTTTCAGGAAAATATTTGATGTTAGAATAAGTTATGTATATCTGTATTAAAGAGTCATTTAAATAATAATAATCAATTTTTGACATATGTTTCATCTACTCCATAAGAAAAGCAAGATTGTGTAATTTATAAAATCTCTCTTTCTTAGAGGGTTTATGTGGCCATTTTGGAGTCAGTACTACATTTTTTTTAAAGAACCAGTTTTGTTAAATAGAAGTTTTTATAAATGTGTGCATCAAAAATTATACATCTGGCATCATAGAGTTTAAAAAAGCTTATAGCACAGCATTGTTAGGCAACACACAAAGAGAAGGGAACAACATTAGACTGCCTGTCTCTTTAAATATATGATCACAACTTTCTAGTCTTTTTTTAGTTGGTCTTTTAGTAAAAGTATTTTCACATCCAAAGTTACTATACATATAGTTGGAAACCTTCTACATGACCAGGTTTGGACACGTGTATACAACAAATCCTTACTTTTCCTAACTTTTCTAGTTAATTTTAAAATACAAGTAGCTTTACAATTAAAATACTTCATCAAGTGTTTATTAATGGCAGTTTTAGAAGAAATTTGATCACGAGGCATATGCCTCAGTAAACGGGGTTGGACGTACATGCGATTATGACTGTGTGCCCTCATGCTGCGTTATGTCTAGGGACGGCCCTGTCCCTGTCGAATATAATATTAGGTTTTGTAATCAGAAAAGCTGAATCAGATGAGCTCAGTTGGTATGAAGCAGGTATTTGAACCCACAAAGTGTTCTAATTCCCCACCTCCCCCTAATTTATCCCCAAAAACTTCACAGTCCACACAGCAAAGAACACATATAGCCAAGTTCTTGGGATCTTAATCGACTGAAGGTCAGTGCCTATAACAACATTTAATTGAGCAATTTTTCATTATCATATTTTAATGACTTCCCACTGACAGTTGTGCTGCCCGAGAGAGAGGCAGCTATGATGAAGTCGTTTATTTCCCTATTTAGTGATTGTTTGACAACATCAGATTCGATTAGGACTTGGTTCTAGCAGGCATTAATCATGATGTGTGAATGGAGGTTAGAGTCTGCGTGCATGCGCTCTGCATCCTCCCCATTGTGGCGGAGGGTATAAATGATGTCAACAGCCAAACAAAACGCATGCATTCATTCTGTAGAGAAAGGGACAACATTTTCGTGGCAGGACAACAATGCATCCAATGGACTTATCTCACCCCTGCACCTTCCAGCTAGAAGTCGCGCCCCCCCACACGCACCCATCTCTGAATGGGCTATAATTGCTCCATTAATCTCAATTTGCTGCGTGCTCTTAATGCGGGGGAGGGCCCATTGACACTTTACAAAAAGGAGAGGGGGGCAACAACACTACAAGAGAAAGGAAATTTATTTTCTAATAATAATGTAAGTTTAATATCCCCTGCATAGTGCGGTGGATTCATGTTCAGATTTAATAATAGGAATGCGGTAATCGGATTAGGAGGGGGAATAATTTGTTTACAATCCCTAATTTACAGCGCTGGATTCCATTATCAAGCCCCGCCATTGGGTTTAAGCGATAGTAAAGATGACCCTGGGGAACAAAAAGCCAAACTATTATATTTCCTACAATTAGATCTGCTGCGCACAACAAAACCCAAAAGCAAATCTGGAATGCAGGGAAATTACATACAGGACGCCTAACTTAATTACATCTGGCCAAGTTTATAACGGCGCACATGTGCAGGGCAGGAGCCGAATATCAATTGTTACATTTTAAGTCGTGAGTGTGGGACAGAGTCAGAGAGAGAGAGAGAGAGTGTGTGGGGAATCTGACTTTTTGTCCGCTCTTTTAAAAAAAGGGAAAAAAAGAAAGAAAGAAAAGAGAAAAGAAACAAACACACCGTGTGTGCGTCACCGGATCTGCACGGATGATGACGATTCCTGCCTCAGCAGACGCGGACAAATTAGTGCCGAACATTATCGCTGCTTAATTATGAATGACCGATTAATCAAGCTAATCTAATATTCACCATTACGTTGATGTTATTAAAGTGTATCGTTGGGATGACAGAGTGGCTTCATTTATCCTCCCCTCACTAGCCTGGTCAAACTGTGCCCGGTGACAGGACACGGCAGCCTACATGCGGCTCACCTGCACCCTGGCCTCGGTCAGGTTGATTTTCATCGCCAGCTCCTCCCGGGTGAACACGTCCGGGTAGTGAGTCTGTGCAAAGACAGCCTCCAAAGCCTCCAACTGCAGGGACACAAAAAGAGGTTGCACACAACTTTCAGTTCAATTTTGTACAACTAATTGAATGTCCATTATGTTTCTCTCTCTCTCTCTCTCTTTCTTTCCTTCTTTCCTTCCTTCTTTCTTTGAGAAGGAAAAACTCAAACTTTTAAACCTTCTACTTTATCGATCAATCTAAAACTAAATATACAATACCAAAGAGACAAAAAAACCGTGTTTGTTTTTATCTGATTGGCTTTGAACCGGAGAAAGACCCTCAACTTTATTAATGTCAAGGGTAAAACTCCAGTTTTAAAACTTTGCCAACTTGTCATCGATTTTTGCGTCGCAGTGATTTTTTTCTCCGCTCGTATTTGCCCAATAGCCGTCCACTCTATCGTGGTTTTGTCCTCATATTTGGCTGCTGAAAAAAAAAGAAACACAGTTATTACCTGTTGTAAGGTGAATGTTGTTCTGTTTCTGCGTTGCTTCCTCCGCAAAAATCCATCGTCGAAATCAGTCGGGGCGTGGTTTCCAAAACCGCCGGAATTAACTGAAATCATAAAAATAAAAAAAATAAAAAATAACAGAAACAGGTAATTGACATTTATCTTATTTTATCAAATGTTAGAAACTCGTTTTATAATTCAGCTTTGTGTATGTCTTATTTAATTTTTTAAAGCATATGGGAAATTTGAACTAGCCTATTTGTTTTTAATTAAATAAAAAAAGAAGCCCCCCCCCCAAAAAAAAAAAAAAAAAAAAAAAGCCCACCCGAACAATTTTTTTTTCAATTTTTTTCATAAAACATTAATC
>NW_015112729.1:242854-250639 GCF_001443285.1 Poecilia latipinna
AAGCCCCCCCCCCAAAAAAAAAAAAAAAAAAAAAATTGGCCAACCGATCATATTTTGTTTCCATTTGTTTCATGAAACATTGATGCGGAGAGTCTAAAGGGAACCATGACGGACTAAGAGCCATGACACCCAACATCTGTGCCCGGGACAAAGCGGGCCCCACTGCCCCGGGGCCAAACCACCAGCGCTTCTCACCCAGCCAACAAACTGCCACAAGCAGAGAAGGAAAATCCCGCTTTAACCCTTTATATCCACCCTTGGATTTATGACAAACACAAAGCACCCTGTTCTTTTATTTTAAATATTATTGTTATTTTTAAATAAAGCAAACGATTTGAATTAGTTAATGAAGGGAAAGAAAATCGTACTACTGGAAACAGCAGCAACAGTAATAACGCTTTTGCAAGATTTATTTAGATGATAGATAATGAATAATAAATAAATAAATAAATAAATAAATAAATAAAATAAGGCGGCCTGCTAGACTGGGCGCACAGGCGCTAAACAAAACTTCATTAGTGGAAATATTTTAGAGCAGCTCACACTTTGAATGAAAACGACAAGGGAAGAGGGGGGAAAAAACACACTCACGCGTGTTGGAGCGACAACACTCTCCGTCAAGTTGAGGAGGGCAGTGAAAGTAGAACATCCTTGATGGCGAACCTCGGAACCTGGAACACAGAGAAAAAGTTTCAGCCTCTTCCCACCCCCGACGTCCTCAGTGCTACCACTCTGATCTTGCGGCAGATTAAAACAAAACGGAGGAGACGGATTCAGAGCTGAAACCTGAACGCATCCTACCTGCAAGTGGGGATGCTGATGAGAGTGAGTTTGCGCTCTGGAGAGAGAGGCGGCTGATGCTGCGCTCCCACTGACTCTCTGCTTGGGAGTGTCCAGATCCCTCCTGCTCTCTCCTCTCTTTCTCCAACACACACACACACGCAAACACACACACGCACTCACGCACACAAACTCTCGCTCTCTCTATCTCTCTCTCTCTGGGAGTGTCCAGATGTCTCTATAACTGTATAACTGTCTACAGAGTGTTAAGGCTTTCAGCTAGTGTCGCAGAATCTCACGCCTAATTGGTCCTAATCGGATTATCACGGCTTTGTCTCTCTCACCCTGAACCCCTGTTGTGTGTGTGTGTGTGTGTGTGTGTGTGTGTGTGTGTGTGTGTGTGTGTTTATGTTGTGTGTGGAAAGACAGAAATAAAGAAAGAGGAAGCGGGGAGACATGCCCAAGGTGCCTAAAAAAATTCATCACAAGTGATTGTTATTTCAGAGTCAGGCATATTCCCTAACCATAAACATCCACACATACCCGCTGCACTTTTTATTTGGTTCTTTCATATATTAAAAAAAGGAGGATGACTGCTTTTGGGTTTTAGATTGACTGTCGGGCGGGTTAATTGCTCGTCAGGGTGTGTTAGGGGGTCCACTTTACAAGGGCTTGCGCATGTAGAGCACTCGCAAGGCCAAATTTTTGATTTTGTTCACAGCAAGGGGTCCCGCGATTTATTTCGCTTCCTCAGATAAATGATCTGCTGCGGGACCCTTTCAATTAGTTTTAAAGCGCTTCTGGGACGGCAGAGCGCAGACGCCATGCGTCTCTGAGGTGGAGACAAAATGAGGCTTCGAGAAGCAGCTGAAATTTAGAAGAGGAGTGCGGGATTGGACTAAACCACATAAAGTGCAGAAAATCCCTTCTAATGGCGCGTAATTGGTTCTGTAATATCATTACAGGCGGATAATGGCCAGTTACAGGGCCCCGCGCTATTAAGGGTTTCCCTGGCGTGCAGCGTTTATGTTATTAAAGGGGGAATATAATGATATTTTAGTTATTAAATGCGCGTAATTAATTTATGCACCACTGAAAATAAAGTTGTTATTATGACCTCGGTGAAGTGCGTGGAGAAAATTGAAATCAAATAAGAGTTGATAACTTTATCCCAACATTTGGTCTAGACTACTATGACAGAAGCGCAGGCCTGATTGTTTTCTGTCAGCGTCTTTCCTCTGAATCCTCCGGTGATTACTCAAGCGCCTGTAACGACATTACAGAGCTCCGTGTCAGCGGGCAGGGATTTTTTTTTCCTTTTTTACAATTAGACCCAGTTTTGCTGATTTCTTGACCAGAATTAGGACCTGCACCTGAAATTTCCCAGACAACTTAAGATATCATAATTTCTGCAGTTTTCTGATGCTGCACAACCAGAGTCTGATCTTCATAGGGAAAATATGGCTCACTGCTCAGGGCGCTATAGGCTAGGTAACACCTCAAGAAAAAAAAAAAAAAAAAAAAAAAAAGTTTTCAGTTTTTTTTTTTGTTGTTGTTTGTAATTTGCATTTCTGATAAATGACAGGATTTCTGGGTAGTAAGATAAAAATGTAATTAACTCAGGTTTAGGCCTCAAAGAATATGTGGAGATTTTCATCATCTATTGTAAAATCATTTTTGTCATGGCTAGGACTTATGCACCACTTGCTTTTTTCCCTATTTGATTTGATTTTTACAATGTGCAACATTTTATTAACTTTTTAAAAGGAGATATGCCTTCTGTCAGGTTGTAGCAAAAATCACTAACTGAAGATCCTGGACATCTGATCATAATCAAGTATGATTCAACAGTTTATGAATTGGTAAAAAATAAAGCCAGTAAAATAATTAATTACATTCATTAGTCAAATTTCACTAAAACCAAGCTAAACAATCAAACTACAATCCCACACAGTTCATAAAAACATTGCTTTGCCTTCATCAATAATGAAATCTGCTTACTTAACAGCCTTTTCTTTTTTGCTAAATGTGCAAACATTTGATAACTAGGACATTTAAAAATCATTTAAGGAGCAAATAACTCTGAAAGAAGAAATGTATCGGCCTATTTTACTGCAAACCCGAGCAAAAATCTGCTCCACATGCTAGTCAGTTGTTTAACAGAAATAAAATCAAAACACGTTGTCATCTCACAGTGGAGTATATTAATGTCTGACTTGAAAACCACATATTTCAGTACCTGACTACAACCACCTATTGATATGAGTTATGACTGTTACTGATTGGGCTACAGCGCAAAAAAAGTGGAGGCCTGAAGCATGAACATTTTGTCCTTGAGTTTCATGTTGATAGAATTTTTTATTTGTCTCTAGCCTGATTCCTTACATTTTTACTAAGAATTTTGAGAAGAAATGTCAAAAATCTAAGATTAAAGTGAGTTTCATCCTCTTCCAAATAGTCACCATAAAATGTTATATACCCTAAATCAATGTAACTACAAATGTTAAGAACACATTCAAGTAAAATCTGATTCCTCTTGCAGAAGTTTATTGCACAAAAAATATGCAAGAAAACACAGGAGATTCAATTTAAGTTAAATACAGTGAGTGATTTACTACCGTATTTTGCATTTTACCTACAAAAAGGCAGGTAGAATTTTTTTTTTCCCCCCACATGAAGCAACTTAAGGTCCGTTTTATTCAGACAGACGGATCAGTCAGTCATTAGAAAATTCACCAACATCCGCAGCACAGTGATATTTATAAAGTGGCACACTTTCCCCTAGATAGAAAAATATCACAAACCTAACAAAAGTGAGGTGGTTTAAGTGGAAACTATTCATCTGACAGCATATGAGGTAATATGGCTCGACAGTATGACACAAAAAAACGAATTCAAGGACAAGATTAAAATGAACAAAAATCATGGAGACGTGTGCAACAACGCTGCAACTTGAGTTTCAGACAGTAAGCTGGCTTTCCTAGAAAGAGTCCCTAAAGCACCATTTAAATGTTGAATTCCTGATTGATGTCAAAATATTATCATCTCTGTTGAGTGTGTATTTCACAAATAAGAACATTTACAAAAAGACAGAAGTTTCATCATAAGAGGCGAATAGCTGGAAGATTTGTATTTTTTCCCCCCCTGTAGTTGACAGTCATTCCTCTGTGCTTCAGCGGAAGTTCTCCTTCAGCCTCCAGATGCCCTCCTGACCGGAGGTCCGGTGAAAGTCACAGATGCTCCTGAGCAGCTCTCTGAAGACGGGCGCCTGTTTCTGGGTCAGTCTGGGTTTGAAATACTCCAGCACCTCCTGCGTGGTGGCCTCGCCGTCCACACTCGCCTGGAAGGCCACAAAGTTGCGCAGATCCACCAGCAGCTCGTCGTGCTCAGTGGGGGGAGCAGGAGGAGAGCTTGTTGCTGGAGCTCCGGGGCCGTTCTCCTCCTCTTCCTCCTCTTCCTCTGCTGCTGCTGCTCCCTGGGAGGAAGGCATAGCGATGTGGTTTCGAGCTTTCATCTTGGCCAGCAGAGATGCGGACGACAGCGGGGCTGAGTTTGAATCGTCATCTGCTCCTTCCCCACTAAAATGAGCTCCTGCAGTTGGCTTCTTTGAGACAGACTTCTTCACAACAGCAGCATCCTAAAAACAGGAAATATTTAAGTGAACGCACAAGCTTACAAATTTGAAATCGACAGAGTACAGAAACGCGTGACGCTGTTACCTTGCATTTAACAGAAGTGGCGACAGGCTGAGCAGACGACGTGACTAAGAGCGAATTCTTCTTTTGTCCAAAACGTTTCCTGAAAAAAAAAAAAAAGAAAAGCAAAATATAATGTTTGAAATGGAACAAGCAAAGCTCCTGGTAAACTCAGCAGGAATGAGGACACTTACTTAGTAGGCGGGGGAGGAGGTCTGTTATAAGGCAGTCTGCACTGCTGCCGAGAAATCTTAAGGGCTTTGAGTGCATCTTTAGCCACCCTGTTGGCTTCTGCTTCCACTAGAACATAGTCCGGGTTGGATGACTCCATGATGCTGTCATGTTGCATCACACTGTGGATACCTGAGGAAGACCAAGTAGGATGAATAACCCGACCAAACGTGAGACACCCGTCAAATACTACAGAAGCGCATTGAGCCTACCGGATTTCCTGAAGAGCTTTGCCAAGACGTAATCGTCGGATTTCTTCTGGTCTTCTGTCGAAGTCTCTTCGTTTTCTTGTTTATTGAAAGTGCGTTTCTTCACCAGATGAGAGATGCGGTGACCTTCGAACCGAGCGTCCCGGGAGTGGTTCCGTCTTTTATGCCTGCGTTTGTCCGTACCCGTGGAGTCGCAGTGCTTTCTCTTCTCCCTGTGCTTTCCTCTGTCTTTGTCTCTGTGCTGGTGGCAGCTGGTCGAGGTCGGGCTTTTGTTTGCTCCCTCAACTAAACCCGAATCGTTACCATCTCTTACAAGAAGCATATTTGGAGTATTGCTCATCTCTATATCTTTTGCATTCTGGTTTGCGCTCCGACTGTCCGTTGGCGTGTTTGATTTACCCTGAGAGTTTCCACTGGATGGAGATATGTTGGAGTGTCCTAATGATAACGAGTTTCTGTTCTCTGCACCGGATTCTCTCTGTTTTCCTGGAGACCGTCTATAATCATGGCTGACGCCGTTGATGGAGGGCGAGGACTTTAACCTGTCAGGTTTCTTGGGTACTTTGACGTCGGATCCAGTGCCTGTTTAAAGACAAAAACTTAACTTGTAAGTTTGTTCTTTCATCTTGTTTGGAAGATTGTTATAGATGCATCTCCATTAAACAGAATATCCACAAACACTTCATTTATTTTACTAATTCAACTCAAAAAGTGAAATCGATGCATTGTAATGTAACGTATCTGAAGTGTTTTTTTTTGGTAACTTTTGATGAATATGGCTTTCAAAATGTACTTTCACTTATTATCATATTAGAACAATTTTCACATTTTAGTACAGAAATATTAAATGTTGATGCCGCATGGGTCATGTCATTCGCTGTACTTGGCCCACTGTGTATTTTCAAGTCCAAAAGTCTGAGCCACCACCTATTAGGACATTTTGGACAACTTCATTCTTCCCTCAGTCGA
Organism: Poecilia latipinna; assembly: GCF_001443285.1. Lineage (NCBI taxonomy): Eukaryota > Metazoa > Chordata > Actinopteri > Cyprinodontiformes > Poeciliidae > Poecilia > Poecilia latipinna. The sequence goes on from NW_015112729.1 coordinate 248,739, forward strand.
CAAGTTTTATGCAGACATTGATTTCGTTGTCCAACAGGGTTTGGCTCCAGCCTATACAGTCAAAAGTACCAATAAAGACCATGGCCACTGTGATTCACTGACCAGCAGACAGAGACCTAAATCTCACCGATAATCTATGAAGTATTTTCAAGAGGAAGATGAGCATTACCAAACACAACGATACAGAGAAGATGAAAGCGGCTACTAAAACCTGGGCTGCCTTAACATCTCCACATAGTATCAAGCTAATCACCAGCTTTGATGCAGCAATTCATGCAAAAAGAAAAGACCTGAAAGAGTATACTCTATAATACTTATGGAGTATGTTCTTTTCTTCCTTTTGTATAGTTTGATGCGATAGCCTAAGTTTTTAAGAAACCTATTTTTGTGGTTTTCATTATCTGTAAGCCACAATCATCAAAAATGATCAGTAATAAACACATGACAAATAAACACTGCGTTAAATGTACACATAATTTGCACTTTTTCAGTTGAATAACTACAGCAAATTACCCTTTTGATTATCTTCTAACAAATTTAAATGTGCCAGCATACAGTTTTTACAATAAAAAACACCATAAAACCTTTCTCTGGTAACAGAGCAGACAGACAGACCTGCGAATATGGCACTGGTCTCTGTTCCCTGCGTTCCGTCGGGATCAGCCAAAGTAAAAAGCTCGTAGATGTCATTAGACTTGAAGAACCGTCTTTGTTTGGGATCCTTCAGAACGCGATTGGTGAGAAATTGCTTGAAGATTTGCCTGGATGGCAACAGATATAATACAGAATTAGACACTTGTATCTAATTAGTTTTTCCTTTTTAACTCAGCAGGCAATTTTGATCATGTCACCGCAGAGTAGTTTGGCTGATGGATGAGAAAATTAAATAAGTTCTCTGCTGCAGGTATCAAAATAGAATCCCTGCAGCTCTTCAATCTGCCTTTTTTTTTTTTTTTTTTTTTTCCGAGAGCTCCGCACCGACACAAGCCAAACACAGCAACAGTTTCAGACTCCTCAATTGGCCATTTAATATTGCAGGAAAGCATTTCAATTACTGAGAAGTGGGACAGTGCAAATAGTAAAACCAAACTGAGGTGAGCAGTAAGAAACAGGGATCTGTGAGGTCAGAGGGAACAAAACCAAACACAAAAATGTGTTAAAATCTCAGGCTTTCTGGAATCCATTATGTGTGTGTAATAAGGGGCGATTACATGCATGTTTAAAGTGGCTATTAAATCACCTGTGGTAGATTTTCTCTTCAATGGTCCCTGCAGTCAGCAGCCTGTAGATTGTTACCTGCTGCTTTTGACCTATCCTCCACGCTCGCTCTCGAGCCTGTGAACGACAGATCGCATCGCATCGAATCAAGCAGACAGCATGAAAGACGGAAACGCTCAGCATTGAGAAGCAGCTACGGCAAGAGAGACAAACATGTAAATGGTCAACCTTAAGTCTCAAGTCTTCTGCAGCATGTCATGGTTTTATTCCTGATTGCCATTCATTTAGCTTCATTCATCTTCCTTTAAATTCCGACAAAATTTCCTGTTCCTGGTGAATGAAAGCGTCCCCGCAGCATGATACTGCCTCCGCCACGTCTGACGGCAGGTATGACGTAAGACGTGGTGAATGAGCACAAATCATGTTTTGCATGAAGTCCTAAACGGCTACACTTTGGTCTCCTCTGACTGGAGGACTGTCTTCCATGTTTGCTGTGTCCTCTTCACGTGGCAGTTTGCCACACGGCATGCCGGGTTAGCTCTCCTGATGACACACCTGAGCGATGGATACCTGCAGCTCCTGCAGTGTCACCACGGGCCTCCTGGCTGATGGAACTGATTAGGGCTTTTTTTTTTTTTTTTTTTTTTTTTGGAAAGTTCTTTTTTTGTTCTTTTTTTTTTTAT